>NW_010108038.1:0-14202 GCF_000699245.1 Pterocles gutturalis | reverse complement strand
GCAGGAATGGGGGAATTATAGTACCAAAGGGGAAACACTGTGGGACAGTGTCAGAATGAGATGTGTGGGGTTTTTTTTCTATGCATGTGGTGTGGCAGAAGTGACTAACGGTGGTGTAATGCTTGTGAAGGGAGGGAGAGAGAAGTGAGTCAGGACGCAGTGAGGATCCCGGCTAGGAAGAGGTCTGTCCTGGTTTGGTGGGTCAGCAGAGAAGCAAGTAGTGATGCTTAGAAAAAAGTTAGGAGTAGGAAAAAAACTGTCCTAGAGGTGGGATGTTATGGCTGTTGGGAGGAAGAGATAGGATGAAGGAAAACATACAGAAGTAAATACTTCTTTGTCTTTTCTATGCCATCCTAGCTTGCTCATCAGAAAGGTGTAACTGTGTTGAGGACTTAACGCCTGCCTGGAATGCAAGAAACCACTCCAGAAAGGAAAAGAGCTTAAGCTGCTTTATTTCCAAACATAATCAGGTTTATTCATTAAACACAGGTGCTGCTAATCCTTTGCACTAAATTTGCTTGATGTAGCTATGTTTTGTGGCTGAACATGACACTAGATATTGTACCTCTATGGGAATTGCTTGTGGATAGCGAAGAGCTGTGGGATCGGAGCAGTCCTGGTCTAGATACTTGCTTGGATTGGTATAGTAGAGACAATAATCAGTAATGGGAATAAGTCCTATGTTAGGCACTAACATAAACCACCGCCTGTAACACTGTTAAATGGATGACATTTTGCAAAGATTGTATGAGTTAATGAAATGTGCGGCAAAGTGGCAGAGCACAGGTTCCAGCTGGGTTTTGGCTTGTGTAGGTGGGGAAATATTGGTGGGCTCTGCACTGTATTGCTCTGAGGCTGCTGTCAGCTGTGCCCCTTTGCTGCTGTGAGGAAAGCAAGGGAAGATAAAGCCAAACCAGTAAAGGATATGGCTATTTTTATGTTGTAAGCTAGCCAAGAGCCGTAGGGGAAAAATAATAAAGCGCCTACAGAATATAGGATTTTGCACCAGGAAACAGAATATCTGCTGTTGCAACCTAAAGAAAATGTTTGACTAAGGGGCAAGGACTTCATAGTGAAGTCCTGAAGAAGGCTGGATTTGGCAATCTACGAGGTTAATTATGCCAGAAGAAAGATTTTTAGGCATACTTTAGAAAATAAGAGCTAGCCTGCCTCAGGAATGGAGAGAGTCTTAAGCTAGCTGCATGGCCAGCAGTGTCAGAGGAAGGTGCGCTAAAGCATGGAGAGCCTGGTTTGCCATGGGGACAGGGTTTATCGCTGGAAAATAGCTTCCTCCTTTACAGTGGAGCTGGGAAAGTCTGTGGTTGCAACACATTGTCAGTTTACAGGAATCCTAGCACAACAACACTATAATTGGGTACAAGGGAAAAATGACAGCAGGTCCATAGAATGTTGAAAAGGCGTGGGATGAAGCTGGCAATAGTGGAAAGATGTGAGCCTAATACATCTGGTAATAAATCCTGTTGTCTTGGACAATTTACAGAGTGAAAGCTATCATACCGCATTCTGACTATGTTTCAGCAATTAGTGGGCTGAAGGGTATAGAAAAGATGTATTTGCAGAAGAGGAGGATGCAGAGTTACCTGCAGAATAACTTCAAAAAGAGCCCCTAAAAGAATTGCTCCAGTAGACAGAAAATCCTGGATTTATGTTGAAAGGCTATTCCAGTCAGGACTATACTTCACCCTCTCCACTGCTTAGGAAAGAGAATATGAAATGCTTGCAGACAGTTTTTAGGAACTGCCTGTAAATCTCTCCATCTCTTCACTATTTTTGTTTTTCAGCTGAATTTATAAGTCTAAGCAAACTTTGCAGAAGATAGGCTGAGAGGGAGGAAAGAGAAAAAAAAAAAAAAGAGGGGGGTCAGGAAGGTGGGAATGCTGGGGACTAAAATCCCAGTGATCAATGTGAGTCAGCTACAGTTCCCATGGGGCATGTGCTGACAAGTTAAGGCTGTGCCCTGCTCTGTGTTCTTACAAGCCCTGAAGACAGGTGCTTGCCAGCCTGTGCAGAGGCAGGCTTAGGCAATAAGACAAGCAATGGAATGGCGCTCTCAAGTACTACAGAACCTTTTTTTTATCCTGTTTTGTTTATTTTTTTACTGCTGGCAGGAGACTCGTAACATGAAGACAGGTGAGGTCGGAGCACCCTGGGAGGACAGGGGTGTGCTGTGTAGCCCTGGAAGCTATACAAGGAGCCCGGTGCTTTGCAGTGGAGTAAATGAGTCCCCGCAGCTGCTGCTGTTGCCCCTGAGGGACACCCCGTGGGGCTGGGGGATGCTGTCCTTGGGTGAGAGCTGCTGCTCCAACTAAGGAGTGCAAGCACTAACTTAGCGCAGCCTTAGCTGGGTTTTGTTGGGTTTCTATGTTTAGAGGGTGGTTTAAGCCTATGGCTGCTGTATAATTATGATGATTATAAAATAGCCACCTCTTCAATTTCTGCCTGTTGGCAGCTCTGAGGAAATGACCTAATTTGAACTGCTAGCAGTGAGGATATTGAACCCTACCAAAAGCCACCTTTTAAATGAACCTAGAACATCTAGACAGATGCCAGACTTTGCTGCCAATGACAAAAATAGGTTAGTGAGATTTTTTTTTTCCACTGCTGGATGCAGGCTTCTACATGCGTGGCTCCTACCAAATGAATCCACAAGGCAGCCATTCATGGCATGTTGAATGCTTCTCTTCTCTAGCTGCCTATTTCATGTTCAATAGATATTCAGACTGTGGCTGAGAAGTGACCTTTTATGCCTTGTTCTTAGTGCTGGCCTTTCGTCCCTAACTTGTCATGCACTGGGCTACTGCACTTCTTGCTGTTCTGTCCCACCAGCAAAATCGGTCCCTCTGAAACACTGACATGGCAGGTCCTGTGGGATAAAAGGAGCTTACACCTCAAGATGCTGTTCAGAGGCTCAGTATGAGGAAAAAATAGGGTGGAGGATAGCTGGGGAAGTCTCACTGGAGGACTGGTTTTTTGGCTTTTTGCTGGTGCAGCCTGATGCAAGCTGCATCTTAAGCTTACATAGGCACCGCCTCTGCTTGTGGAAAGATGGGGGAGTACTCAGCAGCCCATTCCAAACCCACAGTCTCACCTCAGCTTGAGGTTTGTAATCAAAAGAATAGCTTTAAATATTCTTGGCACTCCTCTGCTGGGATTTCTTGGTCCTTCTCCTTGCCTCGGTACCTGAGTCTGTGGTTATCCTCACAGCGGAGATGCAGGGTAGAGTGAGTTCCCAGGAGGGAGGCAGACAGCTCAATATTTCAGGTTACGTTCCACTATCACCAGTTTAACAGGGGCAGAGGAGAGATGGGGCCAGTTGTCAACAAGTCATGATTCATGACTTGGTCTACTTGCAGGCTATTCAGGGCACAGTGTAAATGCAGACAGATGTTAAAAGTGGCAGTGGGTGTTCAATCAAGTTACTGTTTTGCCTCTTTGTATGGGACTAGTCACTCCTTTGCACTTCTCTGTGAGTTTATTCTGTGTGTGAGTGAAGACAGAAAAATCTTCATTGTTCAGGGATGCCAGTGGGGTCTGTCTCTGTTTTCAGATGGAGTCCAGTCCCATAAAGCCACACAGCCGTGGTGCCCTGTGGGGCAGGTTCATGGTTGCACAGCACTGTGGCTGCCTTTTCCAAGTGTATGAAGCGGGAGAGGAGAGAAGGGGGAAAGTTCATGTTAGCCACTACTGTGTGCCTTTCCTTGACTGGCTTTATTGGTATAGTGAATTTGCAAAAAAAAATTTATATTGCAAGGGTGAGCAGGGTCCTATCTCATATTTTCCAAGTCATGAGAAAGCCCCAGCACCCCTTCTGTGTCTAGTCAAACTCTTATCACAGCCATCATTGTATGTTTTGGATGAAAAACTATTTTATTTGCAGCTTGAGTCCTAGGGGGAAGCTTCTCAGCCTGCTTTAGAGCAATAAGAGACTACAGCCCCTCAGGAACCTCTGCTCTTATAGGGTTGCTGCTCTGTGGCATGGGTACATTGTGATTTGTAGACTTTCAACATCACTGTAACCACCAACTAAAGAAAAATTTCATTGTGTTTTTACTTGTATTTTCCTTCTTTTAAAAATTCTAGAAGGAATGTAAGCATGAAGCTTTTATGTGTGACACAGCAAGGGATCTCTTCCCCCTCTCTTGCACAGTTTCTGGCTACAGCCTTTGCCCTCTACACTGAGCTGAAGGTTTGTGCATGGTGTGCACACCAAAAATGCTCTTGAAAAGAAACCAAGGTGGCAAATATGGTGTGAATAGTTGGAAGAGGGAAGACTGAGTCCCACCCTCTTGATCATGCAAATCATGCTTTAATGGCAAGTGTGTGAGGTAAATGTATAGGAGCATGTCCTTTCCCTGTAGAATTAGAAAGGATGCCACACTGGATGCTTTAATTTTTATACCAGATGCTGTAAAAATCTCCAGGATATGAGGACAGTAAAGCTTGAAGAGAATTAGGATCATAGGATCACAGAATAGTTCAAGCTGAAAGGGACCTCAGGAGGTCCAACCTCCTCTTCTAAGCAGGGTCAGTCATGAGGTCAGACCAGATTCCTCAGGGCCTTACCTAACCTGATCTTTGAAAACCTTCAAGGATGGAAACTGTGCAGCCTCTTAGGGGAACCTGGTCCACTGCTTGTCCTGGTGAGAAAGTTTTTCCTCATGAGTTTGAACTTCTTCTATTCCAGCTTATGCATGTTGTCTCACCACGCACCACGGTAAGGAGCCTGGCTCTGTCTTTTCTGTCATGTCATCGCAGGCACCATTAGCCTCCTCCCAAATTCTTCTCTTTTCCAGGTTGAACAAGCCCTGTAACTGTAGCATCTTCTCACAGAGAACACACTCCATCCAGCATGCTGACCATCTTGGTTGTCCACCAAACTCTCTTCGGTTTGTCAATGCCGTGCTTCCCAAAGTATTGACCGGTCCCCCTGCAAATGCAAGGAGAGTGCACTCTATCACCTCCTTGAGATTATTGTTAAAGATGTTAAATAAGACAGTTCCCTACAGGCACCTCCAGTGCCCCACTTATTATTGGTCTCCTTTAAAATTAATGTCTTTTTGCACACTTGGAAATTTGTCCTGGTTGTGGGCTAACCGAAGGTCCATTTTCTGACAGAAGGAAGTGCACTCAATGTAAGGAAAATACCTCACCCCCATTCTGGGAAAATCTTCAAGACTTATCTTCTACATAGGACAGTTGCTTGAAAAAAGTCAATACGCCTCTGGCTTTTTTTGTGGTGCTTTCTGGGAAGAGAAGCCACAGGCTGTGCCCTTTGGCTCTCCCTTGGAATGCTCTGGCCTGTTAGTAGCCAAGGTTAGAAGAACTGTACTGCTGAAAGACAATAAGCAGTTTATTTGGTACTTTATGGTTTTGAGAAAGATAGTGTGTCTATGCTCAAGGACTTTATTATGAAGAAAAAAAACCAAAAAAACAAAACTGAAGGTGGAAATAGGGCAGAAAGCTGAGCAACCAGTAAACGTGCCACTTGGCAAGTCCTTCCCTTGCAGGACAGCTAATCCCACATGCGAAGGTCCACTAGAAAAAGTAAACTTCTCCTCTCTGTGAGGCCTGCCTTGGCTCAACCCTTGACTTGGCACTGCGATTAGTAAAAGCTGATTTTTGCTGCCATCATTTCCCCTGCCTGAGCCTGTCAGCATATCTCATGAGCTGCTTCCTCTGCCTTTCTAGACATGTGGGCAGGAGCAACCTCATTCCTTCCGGGAACAGCAAGCCCCTTGTGTACTGCTGATGACATCTTGTTACACCATGAGAGGAGCTCTCGTCCCTCTGGCTTGCTGGCAAAGGTCTCCTCTTACTCCTGGGGAAGATTTCTATTAAAAAGTTTAGTATTCCTTTCTGTAAGTATTTTGGTTTGCAATGTGTGTCACATTTATCTGTAAAATTATCCCTGCAGCTAGTACTAGCTATCCCTCCATGCTTTTTGTGATCGGACCCTGTTATCAGTGCCTTATGGTTGCCAGAGTTCAAGTGTTTGGGCTAAAACTTTCTGTGCCGCCTGCCTCAAGTTGAATGGGTTGTTTTGGATGTACTAAAGTATCAGCAAACAGAGTTCAGTTGTTTCCAACAATGACCTTAGAGGAAAAAATGTTGTTTTGCAAATGTTTAAAAAAAAAAAAAAAATCTAGCAACGATTTAACTGAAATACAGCCTCTGTTTTGGAGGCAGTGCCTGGGAGTTGTGGACAGCTGCTGTTTTTTGTTAGAGGTGTGCCCATGGCTTTTGAGAAAGGAAAAGAGCACTAAAGTGTAAGCTTCTAGGAGAGACCTTCCTCTGTATAGTTCTGCTAGACCTGGAACTGGAGCCATCCAAGGACTTGGGCACCTAAGCATCTCCCTAGGACTAACAGTTCAAAGCTCAAAAGCTTCGCCTACGCTTAGCCCTACATGTACCTAAAACCTGTAGATAGTCATCGGGCTTTTCCTGGGAACAAGAGTTGTGCCATAACGCAAACCAAATTGTCTCAGCCTGGCCAGGGCTGGGTTGGGTGGCTCTTGCCTCAGGCTGCCTCAACGATGAGATGGCCTCACCAGCCCCCCTGGGAATGTCTCCCCTGTATTGGAAGGTCTTTCCTAGACGCTTACGGACATCTGTGGTGTACCTGGAGGATGGTACAGGGTGTAAATACTCTGGAGGCAAATTTTCTCAAGGACACAGCAGCAGGAAGGGCCCTTTTATACAACAGACTCCTCCAGGAGCCCCTTCTCTGCCCAGGGACTGCCACCCACCATCCTCCATGTCTGCCCGTGTAGATGAGTGCCCAAACTACTTCTCTGTGTTCTGTCAGTTGCATGCTGGGTGGAAGAGACCAGGCTTTCTTGAGGCTCTGGTTCACCCAGGCCCAGGGCACACCTCAGCCATCAGCTTTGTGCAGGAGGAGTGTATACTCTTCTGGAGGGAAACCGTGATAAGCTAACACCTGAAAACATCAGGCCTGACTCAACCCAACTGTAGGCTGCCATGAAGCACCCAGGCTACTGAAACGTGTCCTGAGGTACCAGTCTTTCAGGCACTCCTGCAAATAGCCCTCTGCTCTGGTTTGCTGCCTCTGGTGGGACAACACCCTGCAAATCTGCTGGTTTCATTCAGATTCACCTGGTCCTTTCCCCTGCCACCCCCTTGCAATGAGACACAAGCAATGTATCTAGCAAGACTTCTTAAAGCAAGGCTTGTCCTTAGGGGGAGTGTGGGAAAACAAAGTTGCAAGTGAAAGAAACATAGAAGGCAATTCTGGTCATGGTTAACCTGCCTTCACCTCCCTCAGTGCTCCCAGCTTCTCCTGGCTGGGAGTCGCCTGGTGCCCGGGCATTGCCCTAACCTAGGGTACCTTGCTCAGGGGTCTTTTGGAGATAGGGCCACCAAGGCTTTCTGGATCCTTACCCGTATCCCAAGTGCCCAGCTATTCATCCCAGGAGGTGCATCTGCTGCATAAAACCTGTTGATCTGGTTTCAGGTGCCCTGGTGGGCAGCCTTGAAGTTTTATCTCTACTCAGCCCTCCTGGTTAACTGGTTCATGTTAATTCTCTCAGCTTGATACTAAACACTTCACAGGACCATGTTGTAAAACTTGCTGTCTTGGGCATGTTGCCAAGTTCCTGTAGAAACTGCACATGACCCAACAGTGAAACAGGGCAGATGATGCAGAAACATCTTGCTGTGCTGCAGCTATGAGAGCAGGTTTTCTCACGCCCACGCCTTCATTGCTGTCCTGGTGTTGCAATATCCAGGACAGCTTGACGCTCAGAGAGATGCGTGACTTTTGGTAGCTCCGTCGTTGTGGCACTTCTTGGAGCTGGGAGAAGAGAGAGAGAGCAGTTCCAAGAGCATTCGTGCATTTTACACAATGACCTCTTTTGTAAGGACATACTTAGCACAGCCGGGCCTTTGAATACCCAGGATGGTACAGGGAGAGCTGTGCTCCTCCCTTTGAGACCTTTTATATTTTCCTTGCTTTGTTTCAACAGAAAAATGAAAAATCACAGAGTAGCCAGTCACCTCTTTCTTTGTGCCAGTCCTCAAAGCTGCTACAGAGCCAGAGGCACTTCTCCAAACCCCTGCGGGAGGGCCCTAGCCAGTGTAACCCTAAATGGATTAACAGAGGGGCCAAGGACACCACATTCTCCTTCCACCCCATAATCCCCTTTCTGGCACAATTTTAGGCCCAAAGTCATGTGGGGTAAGTCACACAGTTGGGTTCTTTCTGTATTCCTAATTTTTTTGAGTTTTCTAGGTAAAGTACTCTTTTTGCTGGGGTGCTGAGCCCACATGGCAACAACTGAAGTCTGTAAGAGCCATGGACTACAAAACATTGCACATCCTGAAGAATTATGCCTCTGTTGTCTCAGCCCATTGCCAGCACCTATTTCTGAACTTAAACATTTTTGTGCCTGATGTCCCAAGCTGTAAAGCGAGGATGTAGAAGAGAATTGTAATAATACCTCCTGTTCCTGCAGGGTGTTATGTGAATACTTCCATGTTTGTGGGACACTGACAAAAATACTGATGAGCACCATCAAAATGCCACATAGAAATTATTAACTATTCAGTGAAGAATTAAGACTACATGAAGTAAATATGGCCTCAGTCACACACTGGCTGAAAAGACAGAAAAAATCAAAATTACTGCCTACCACCTATTTACTGGCTGAGACAGAGGTTCTGAGCTAAAAATTGTCTTTAATTACAAGATCACAAATGCATAGGCACAAAAGAGGCTGAATGAAAGTTGTACCTTCATAGCAGTATTTCCTAATTTTGAATGCTCAGCTCTATTAACTGAAATAATTTTCTGCATTTTTCTCTCTTTAAAGTGCTCTTCTACCCTCTAAAAAGTGACTATGGCAAGGCACTGCTGTTGCTGCCTGTTGCTGGCTGCACATCAGCTACACTCTGTCTAAAGTCCCTAAGTTGGTATTTGTTTTCTACCTGCCAGCTCTGTTTCAAGCAGGATATTCTCCATTTTGTATGCAATTGCCAGTAAAAAAGTCCTACAGAATGCCATGCGTGCCTCTGCACCCTCTCCAGATAACAGCTTGTTTTTATGTTAGTGAAACTATGTTGTGGGTAATTTTGTGCAAATACCTTTGAGGGCAAAAGGTGCTCCTGAACCAGGAACTTAATTTAGCTGATGAAGTGTTGGCTCCGAGTGCCTCACTCATTTTCCACTGGCTAGTTTGAGTTTTGCAGATCCAATAAGTTAAACAGAAACAATTCGTATTTTAATATATTTTTTCAGCAGCGTCACTTCTATACAGTCACTTTTCAGAGCAAACAGGGAGTTCCCTCGCCTCTTCCTCCTTTGTTTTTTTTTCTGTGCTTACAATGCCTCAGCCTGGGCAGGACATAGGGGGGGCGTTGGTCTAGACTGTGTCCAGCACACTTATTTACCAAGAGCTTTGCCCGTGGGAGGAGTCCTGCCCTGGAAGCTGCTCAGGCTCCACAATAACTTCTCTTAAAACCAGCTTTCACTAAAGCCAAGCCTGCTGAATAGGGCGGCATTGCCAAAATCAGTAAAAGAATGCTTCAAATCCACCTACAGAGGACTTGGTGACCTTACACCAGGCTAGAGGGAAGCACCTCTCTCCTTCTGGTTTTCACAGATGTGATCACCTTCCTCTCAAAGTGCTAGCAATGCTGCTGGAGACCCTCTACTTTAAAATAGCCAAGCATCCCCCACCAGAGGAACGATGCTGCTGTCTCTCTGCAATGCTGCTGGAGACCCTCTACTTTAAAACAGCCAAGCATCCCCCACCAGAGGAATGATGCTGCTATCTCTCTCGTGGAGTCTGCACCCACACTTCCAGGCTGTGTGCCCCGTCCACCCAACCAGGCTGATTCAGGCTTGGGGCAGAAACTGTTTCATTCCACAATTAATTAAGTCAGAGAGGAATTAAGCCCCAGCTCATTGCACTCCTAATTTCTAGCCACCTTGACCAGACAACTCATGTGATGGCTCGCAGCTGGGCTTGCACAGCAGGTGCTGACAGCCTAACACAACTCGGGGGTTCCCACCAGGCTTGCCCCCTGCCCATACAGAATCCTGCTACATGTTGGACCAGGCAGTGCTGTCTCCCCTCTTACTGCCCTCCCGTGCCTCCTCTGTGTCTCTTCCCACTTCACCGTCTCTTTTGCTTGTTCCATCGCTTTGTAGCCACAGTAGAGAGAAATGTGTGTTCCTGTAAGCATTACTCACTCTTCCCCCCATGCTCCTGGGGGAGCAGCCGGACACCACAGGGCAAGCCTCCCCTATAAGGAGGCAGGGAGATGGGGATTCCCTTTCCATTTCCTCCCTTTGTGTAGGCAAAGTTCAAAACAGGATTTTAAATCTGTGGAATGAGTCAGTAAAGAACCTCTGTCGGGGTGGGGAAACTAGTTTAGAAAAAAACCAAACCAAACCAAAACAAAACACGCAATTACTTTTGCTCTGTGATACATTGGCTGCTATTCAGTCATCTGTATACAAAGGGCTTTTCTTCCTGAGCCATTAACTAAATGAATCAGCAGAGAGCATGCCTCCAGATGTGTTGGGCATTGTTTCTCCAGGGTCACATCTGGCCTGTACTCCGCAGGCTCGGAGGGCATGTATTCCTCTGCCTTGGCAGGAACATTACACAAACAGGAAGGTGCTTTTTCGAAATTGAAGGTTGCTGTAAAAATAAACCATGACTTTTCTACAGAGAACAGCAAACAGAAATTATGGGAAATATATTATGGGACAGCCTTTGTTGTTGCAAATGGAGCGAGTGTAAACAACCCAGCCAGCAAAACAGGCTGCCACCGTGTGTGGGATGGCGGGTAGCAGCCGCCTGGAGCTTCCCCGCACACCAGCCCACGTTCATGCAGTCCCAAAGCCGCGGCAGGAGCTGTGTGAGCTGTTGGCTTTCACTGAGTATTTTTGCTGTATTGAACTCTTCTCGTCAGCCCTGGCAGGTGGAGCTGGTGGGCATTGGGGTGCAGAATCGCAGAATCACAGAATGTTAGAGATTGGAAGGGACCTCGAAAGATCATCTAGTCCAATCCCCCTGCCGGAGCAGGACACCTAGATCAGATCACACAGGAACACATCCAGGCGGGCTTTGAATGTCTCCAGAGAAGGAGACTACACACCCTCTCTGGGCAGCCTGTTCCAGTGCTCTGTCACCCTCACTGTAAAGAAGTTTTTCCTCATATTCAAGTGGAACCTCCTATGTTCCAGCTTGAACCCATTGCCCCTTGTCCTATCACTAGATGTCCCAGAAGAGCCTGGCTCCATCCTCCTGACACTCACCCTTCACGTATTTATAAACATTGATTAGGTCACCCCTCAGTCTCCTCTTTTCCAGGCTAAAGAGACCCAGCTCCCTCAGCCTTTCCTCATCAGGGAGATGCTCCATTCCCTTCATCATCTTTGTGGCTCTGCGCTGGACTCTCTCCAGCAGTTCTCTGTCCCTCTTGAACTGAGGGGCCCAGAACTGGACACAATATTCCAGATGCGGTCTCACCAGGGCAGAGTAGCTCCTCGTGACAGCCTTGTGAGCTCCCTGGGGATGTGCTCCAGCCAGCCCACTATCCCCACACTGGGGCACAGGGCCTGGACTCAGCCAGGGGACCCCCTCTTCACAAGGCTCTCCGAGTAACTTTTATTTTGGTTCCTTCTTCCCCAACAGAGGCTCAGATTGAGTGTCCAGAAGCCATTGGCTTACAAGAAGGGCTCCCGTGGTGTTGGTACAGTTTCAGGCAGACCAAAACACTCCTCAGTGAAATGCAAAGATGAGCTCAGAGGACGGGTGTGTAATACGTCAACATGCCAATCCCTGTGTGAGAATACAAAAGAGATATTAAAAGCAGTGGCTGGAGGCCTCCTGCTCCCCACCCACCCTTCTGTCAGCACAAGCTGCCATGGGGCTGATGGCTAGCCTGAAGCCCACGTTCACTTGTGGAACGAAAGCTGCAGGGGCACGGCCAGAGGAGATGCCAAGACAGCAGCAACACTGGCAGCAGGGATGTTGCATGGACACAAACACATTTATAATGAACTGGAGTTACCTGCAGGCTCAGGATTCCCATCACCCTCTGAACAGGGTCACGCAACATGCCTTTTCACATCTGTTTCTCCTCCCCCTCTTTCTTACTATTTTCTCCCCTTGGTGCTTTTTTTCTTTGACTTTCTCCCACCAATGCTTCTGGACTCTTCAGAGATTACAGGAGCTCAAAACAAGAGGCTCCTGTCACCCCTGATCACCAGGTATCGCAGTGTTTTGATTTTACAACATCTGGAGCCACGCATGGCACAAGGAAGAGCCTGGGCGCAGATGGAGGGTGCTGAGCCTTTGTTGATGTTGGGCAGGCAGGTGGGACCCCATGCGTGAACATGCAGGGCTGCCCAGCCCACTTCTCTGATGTGCCTCGCACTGGGGCACGTCCAGAGGAAGGTGGTGGGGGGGGGGGGGAATAAAAATAAATAAAAACCAAAACAAAAAAAAAAGATTAAAAAAAAACCAACCCAAAACCAAAAAAACCAGCTTCCCCGAGGGGCTGGGTTGAGGAGAATCAGCCATGTGATTTCCCTGTTGAAGGTAAAGGAGAAAGGCAAGTGTGAAATCACCTTCCCACAGAAGAAGAAAGAGAGACCAGTTTCCTTACCCAAAAACTATGCAGAGGCTTCTGCCTCAGTCCCTCCATTGCAGCATGGAGCACAGGAGTTGCTGGGCTCCCTCTCTGTCCCAGGACCAGAAGGTGAGGTGGACCCAAGAGGTACACTTTGCTGGTTAAATGTGCTGTAGGTTTCTCTCTTGTTCACATTTTGCTCAAAATTCCTGAAAAGCAACCAAAGGAGGAACTTCACCCCCTTGTTCTGGGTGCTGTAAAAAATATATAGTAAGCACAGAGGGAGCAAGAAACATCCCAAGAGAGTGGCATATATAATTGGAACTTTTAAGCTCCTGGGTATTTACATCTGCCTTACTGTAAAATCACTTTTCTGCAGTTCATTTCTCCAGTAACAACCCTTAGTGGGTTGTTACCACAACCCTAGTCTCTGTGAAGCTGCTTGGCTTAATGTTCAAGATTTACCAACCCTTCTCTGATGGGATCACACCGATGTGAGCACGTGGGACACACAAGAAGACTAAGCAACGTGTCCCCAAGTCCCTCAGTGTTAGTTTTGATGACTATGATGTTCAGTCTCATCTGGCAGATTTATTATCAGTTCTGGAGGTATGATTATCATTAAGCTAAATGAGGTATCACAGGTGTTTCCATCTTGTCAGCATTTAGCTATGAAGATGCACAGCACTATCAGATAATGGCTCTTTTTTTTTTTTTTTAATGTATTGTTCTTTTGCTTAGCACAGCTACATGAAGAAAAATCAATATTTACCATTCAGGAATAGAATATTTTCTATGCTATTTGTAGCAATCTTCAGAACAAGCAACGCAAAAAATACCTTGGGAATTTCAACTGCTAAAATGAATAAATGTTGATATTTTCTAATGTATCCCACTTTACAAAAACTAGAAAGCCTGTAAGAAAAGATTTTGCTTTCTGACTAAAACAGAAGAGTTAGTTCATGAGGTTTTATGTGCTCTGACCACATAGAACAGGACTTGTTTGCAGAAAATAATGTCTAATTGCTGGCTAAGGCACACAGGAAAAGGTTAATCTGTCAAATTTATCTGTTTATGCATCAGGTATTCAGAAGTAGCAGGAGGTTAACAATTTAATTATGTTGAAACATGCAATATGGAGTATAGATATGTGTGTGCATGTGCATACTGTTCAGCTGAACAGCTGTGGTTTGGGTACCTGGACAAAACCTTACAGTCACTTTCCTGCTGCAGAAACATGCTTGCAAACAATATCCTCACTCTCGTTTCCAGTCTTACAGGAATGGTACTGAATTAGCCAAATATAAATACACAATTTGGCTTTCCACTTCATAAAATGTCTTCATTAATTAGGGAAAAACCACAATAACACTTGATTACACACACGGCTATATCCATTTCCACCAAGTCTGACTTGCTTCGAAATTCCAACTACTTGCTTGGAGCTCCCAGTTAAAATACAGAAGCAAAACACTTGTTCACTTTGAAAGAGGAGATGCCACAGTCAGAAAGCTATGGCATTTTGAATTTTGATCCTGCCACCTTAACAAAATCATAGAATAGAATCATAGAATCATT
>NW_010108037.1:28250-75920 GCF_000699245.1 Pterocles gutturalis | reverse complement strand
TGCTCTTGTTAAATTGCATTAAATTTTACAGAGTTCCTTGCCAGCCCATCTGAATGGCTGGAATCAGAGTAGACTAGAATGGTGAAAATTTAAATTTTTTTTTTTTTTTTTTTTTTTTTTTTTGACAGTACATCACTGGAACCAATGGCCTTCGGTGTGCTATGCTTTCATGGACATTTTGATCTTAAATAATCCCAGAGTTATAATCCATGAATTTTGTTCAGTTGTGTAGTGCAAATGATTGCATGAGAACTGGGTACAGGTATCAGGATGAAAAAATTCAGGAGAGGTAAATGCCACTGCTCTAAAACCTGCCTCACAGAAAGACAAGGTAGATTTTTGAGTGCTAGTTAACACACACACACACACGTTCCATACAGTTCTATAAAACTAAAAAAAACCACACACACAAAAAAGCCTGATAATCATTCCTCTTCCCCAATTTTCAACAGATCAGCCCTCCACCAACACCCAGGGTCATGCCACCTCACTCCATGGCAGTAGATATTCTGATTTAGTTACTTCCTTTCTCCAGGAGTGTGCTTGATTTACTCCATTCTGAGAACCTTCAAATCTCTAACTGCAGTTACACTTACAGAAACATTGCAACTTTATGTAAATGAAATTGTAAATATTTTACTCTTTCCAGAACTGTCATGTTTAGGTTGCTTTAGTTCTTAGGGAGATGTTCATCATAAAACTTTGTGAAATGTTAATATATCACTGCCCTCTGGTAAAGAAAGTTCTTTCTGCCTCCTAAAAACTAGATGGGGAAAAAAAAAAAAGATATAAAGGACACCAAAGGCTTATACCAACTAAGAAAAGCCACAAGCCATTCCCCCAGTAAAACACGAAACGTTAAGAGTAGTTAAGACACATCATCCTTATTCCCACCACAGGGTGCGGCAATTTGGAGGCTGTTATCAACAAACTGCCATGAAAAAGACTGGAAAGAATTCTTTTTTATAACAGTTTGATCACTTCCTAACAGGTATCTGAAATTAGTCAAGCTCTGAGGACACATAATGATGCATTTGCTGTTCTTGGAATGGTATCACCATATCCTACAAAAGAATTTGCTGCAACATAAGCTTAAAACTTGCATCAAAACTGGCTCTCAAAGGGTCTGAATGAAAACAAAGATGCACAGGACTAGTAGGTGAAGAAATATTTTAAGAGGCAGATAAATAAACCCTGAACAGGGAAAGAATTTGACTTTCACATAGTGAAGAGAGAAAACCAAAGAACAAATAGCCATGTGCAGGCATGATCGCAGATAATACAAAGGTACTGTACTAATCTAGGATATTAAAATGGTATCATTCAGAACTGATAAACATATTTTCTTTTAGAAATACTGTATACTTACTGTTTGAGATTTCTTCTTTTTCTTTTTTATTGCCCTGAAAAAACCTTGCTTTTCTTTCTCCTTGAGCTGTTCTGAGTGACTGTTAAGGTTTTCAGGACTTTTCCTAAACATGAAATAAGGTATTGTAAGAGAGATTTTATTTTGATATTATGTAAATTCTGTGTAATAATGAAATCTTATGCCAAAGAATGCAAATTATTGATTAAAGCAAAAAGATTCTTAATGTTTTAGCATTCATTGGTTCAAGGGATACTATACAAATACCAGATAAATAGTCTTATTAAATGGGACAGGAGAAACACAGTGTTAGGGTAAAACGATTAGCTCAAACCAGTGAACAGTTATTTAGGGAAAAGGAAAGCATGCATGTCCTTTTTTTTTTTTAAAGACAGAATTTAATATTAAAACTAAAATATTACAGACAATGTCTTTTAGAAAAATGAAAATCATTTCTGAGAGAACATACAATGGTGATGAGGTATAAAAGCACTGGTCCAGTTTATCCATTGCTTGCTGGAGAGCCAGGGAGTTGCAAAGTTCACCTGAGAGAACCAATTTCGCTCAAACTTCCTGACCTTTGCTGACATAGTTCCAAAATTATCACCAGGGAAGCTGGGGATCTACTGTTGTCCATTTCAACTTAAAAACTTCAGTTAGTTTGTTATGTGTGGGTGAGACAGTGCTGGCAAAAAAAGATGACCCGAAAGTGGAACAGGTGACTTGCCTGAAGATTGAATTTCTGTCTTTTAACTTGCATACACAGCTGAATTAACTACAGCTGATCAATGGCATGTTGCTTTAAGTATACACAGTAAACTACATATGTAAAGTACGGATATGGGGCAAAAAAATGTTTTACGTAGGACACTGGTAAGACATAACTGAATGTAGTTCTAGTGCCCTCTAAAATAGTTTGAAAATTGGAAATGGTGCAGGAAAGTGTCACAAAAATAATTTCAGAGATAGAAAGAATGGCCCACATTAGAAGAGTCAGATACTTCAATCTCTGTAGTACGTTAAAGAACACAGCCAAACCAGCCCCAACATTTAGTTTCCTTGATTGCGGCGTACAAGTACTTATCTAGGAAGAAATTAGACTACTAGAAGGATCTTGAAAGTAAACGGCAAAGACATAACAAGTAGGTGGATGATGAAGCCAGAGAAGTCATATTGGAAATAAGGCACTGATTTTAACAATGAGAATCATTAACTGCCAGAACAAACTCCTCGGTGAAGACATGGGTTTACCATCTTTGACATTTCAAATCAGGACTGTATGCTCTCCTCGGAGACACACATTCGTCAGGTATGCTGACAGGCATGGACCCCCAAGAATGGATGATATTTAATGGCAACTAACATATAGAAAATCATACTGAGTGATTTAATAGACCTTTTTCACTCAAAGTTGTATGAAAAAAAAAGAAATTATTCCATTGTCTTGATGGAAAACCTAAAGGAAAGACACAGTTCTAAGGGCTCTGGATGACAAACAGGAGCTGCTTTTCTTGGAGCAACTGTAATGTAGCAACACTTAGCTGTCTGTTAGAGTTATCTCTGGCTTCTAATTCTGGCTTTAAATGCTATGCTATCAGCTGGTGACTCAGCTGCTACTACATGCCAAGCTGACTTTTTTTTCCAAGCAAATGTGAAACATATAATTGGGGTAGGAAACACTGGAGTCATCATCCTTATTGACAAGAGTATCTTCATTCTGACAGGTGGTTTCATCAGTTCCTCAATTTCTATACAAAACCACCTCAAGCTCGAAATGCTACCTGGTTCTAAGTATAAATCCATGCAGTGTTTAAACGTTGTAATAAAGTACAATTGTTGAGTAAGAGAATGGGCTTAAAAGGAAGATTTGTAAGTAGAGAGAATGGTGGAAATATTTCTAATTTAAATTTTTGGAACTTACATCTAGATCCAGGAAACACATTCAAGTGCACAACAACATAGATTTAACAAGATAATTACAATGCTACTGGAAAAATCACTAATATAATTATTAGCTTTATAATATATATTTTAAATATACTGGATTGCTAAGGTTTCCTGTTTCTGTCATATCCATGGATTTGGTACCACTGTGTAACAGTAGTAAGGCAGTCTTATATTATTCACTTAAAGCACCAAAGAGAAAGCCCGAGAGTAAAGACTACCAACAGCTTTACAGATTTGGTGAACTCACGAGACTGACTTAATACAGACAAAACACCTACTGAATTATTTACTAAATGATTTTTACTTAATTTGTTAGAAAAGTTGGAGGAAACCACACACCCCAAGGATCCTGCTTGTACTCTGAAAGTCATGTGAATGGGGCAGAGAATCTTCTGAGCCTTTCTCCAGAGGAGCTACTGTGCATCCACATCTGCAAACATGCCCCAAACAACAGCGCCAGTACAAATTACCAACCCAGTGACTATGCTTCCTGCTCAGGAACCAGTGTCAGATGATAAGGAAGTCCCCATGTGGTTACTCTACATTGCCCTTTAAATTTTTTCCATGTCTGGCTATAGCTTTTCTGTTCCGAAGTGTATTCCAAAACTGAGATGCTGTATTTTTAAAGGTGAATTTAATCTTCAGAATAAAGCTTGGGACAATTTTTGTCATGCTTTTAGACAGAGATTCACTCAAGTGTAAATTCTTTTCTTTGGCCCAGTGAACCTGGATGGGAAAGCGGCTCCCTACAGCAGACGATCAAAGAGAAGTACAATTCTGCACCATAATTTCCTCTTTATGACTATAGTGACCAGACAGAGGAGAAAAATAAGGGGCTGAGAACTCTGCTCATTTTCAATTTTCAATTTCTGGTTACCTAAAAGCCAGTGGTTTTATACCAACTGGTTTATGTCATTAACTCCTATGACTCATATTGCAGTACAGTTGTCTGAAAAAGCATTGACCTTGAAAAGCAACTGCTTCAAAACACATGCTCATTATGTGAAGAGAGTGAACATATATAGCATTATAGCAGGAAGCTTCAACACCAGGATTTTGTACTGCATAAAAATAGAGCAGAACATTTTTATCGATGAGATGAAACACTGGGATATTTTAGGCATCCCAAAAGATGACTTTCTGACAATGGACAGTACAGGAAAAAATTAAGATTATCAGAAAAAAATCTGTATGGTATAGTCACACAACCCTAATCTCTTACAATATAACTGCAAGTATCTTGGTATTTTGCATAAAGCTTTAGCTCTTGAAAGCAAACAGTTATACCAGAATCTGTTACGCAGTGTCTCTTTTACAAGCAAGTAAGACTATACCAAGAGAAGAGCCCCCACTCAGAGAGCTCACTCTGAAGCAGAAACCACAGGCAAAATGTGCTGTTCTTTGTCATTTTATCTTTGTGTGCCTTTTGCATTATTAGGATATATAATGTAGATCACATGGGTTATTCTGGTCTGAGACACTTGTAAAAGGCATAGGTATAAATAGAAAGTCTGCGATTATCACTAGCATATATTGCCCCTGGCATGAAAGGTATCCAACTCGTGCAGGTACAATGAGGTGTAGCAGGAAACAGGCATGGGGCAAGCAAGCTGATGTGCTTTACTATTAATTAACAAGAATAAATAGGAAGCATGCCACATTCATGCTGCCATAGATAGATCCATATTGCAGACAGCTCTTTTTGGGATGCAATTCCTCATGCTTGTTATTCTTTAGCAGCCCTAATCTTAGCAGGCAGGCTGTCTTGGAAATTGTCTTTAACTGCCAGTATACTACTCCCTTTACTGAACTGCTCACAATTACACAAGGAAGATTTTGGTCTAATGGAGGAGTTACTGAAATGTCTGCACTTTTCTTCAGAAGATAAATGAACAAACACTAATTCTCCAAGTTAGTTTTTGGTTTTCTTTAAACTAAAACCCTTGGCAGTTACAGAGTTACCATAAACAAAGGCAAGAAAATGTCAAAAAACTAATGACACACCTCAAACAGATGGTTTACTTAAGGTAAGAATCTCAATCCTGCAAGCTGAAGCCCATAGTAAAACTTCTTGGTCTAAAAGCCTGGCATTGAAAGCTTAAAAACCAGAGACTGAATCTTGACTTTTCATGGAGCTACAATTTTTTTTTTTTTTTTTTCATGTGGAAAAGGAGGATTTATTAACTGGAATAAGCCCCAGACCTACTATCTAATATACAGAATATCACCCAGAAGCCACTAAATCACCCGAGGTTATGGCATCGCTAAAAAAGTATACATATAAATGTATATATACACACATACATTTCAGACACTCCCACCATTCAACATTAGTAACCATAAAAATTTGGAAGTGGTTGGTTTTGTAAACTTATAAAGCATGTACTTCACCAGGCTTATTTTTTTGGATGTAATATTAATGACTACAAATTCTGGAAAGCTTCCTTGCAAATAACATTAGACTGCATCATCTAATTTTTAGTACAAAACAAAACCACTGATGATGGGGAAAGGGTCACAGAAGAGGCACTGGTTACTAGAAAAGACTAGTAGGGAGGCTCAGATGTTCCCAAATAGATGAATAAAGCAAACATATTGGATGACAATCCAATATGCAAGAGTCGTGTGCAGGATATGTCAGAGGGAACACTATACCATTAGGAAGGTGATCGTCTTCCAGGTACGCAGAGCAGCTTCCTAAAGCCTTAACCAGTGTAACATACACAGGTGATTTTTAAGCTTGCAAGTTACAAATCTGAAATGTCCTGATTTTTTTTTTTTTTTAATTCAAGAATTCTGTAAAAGAACTGGAAATTATTTACAATGCAGCAACAGTTGTGCTGCAGACACACTTGAACAAGCTTTAAACTAGCTTGCTCAGATATTGGTAACCTTCTAGTTTCAGGAACACTAATACTCAAACAGTGATATTATAGCAGTCATGTCACGTTCACAAAATACTGTATTGTTCTGGAGTCTTGAAAATTAATGACAGATAGATAATTGTAAGCCTTTGATGTTCCTAAGAGTAGGATTTTTTTTGTTCTTTTATTGAATGACAGTTTGTGTGTGTTTATATATATCTTATATACATACAAAAATAAAAAAAATATTTCTCCTTGTTATTATTTTTGCAGGAAGATATGCTAGAGAAGATATGATACATTTATATGGACATAAAAGGTCTAAAAAACAACGCTTTCAAGAAGCCCCCAAATATCTCATAAGCAATCAATGCAAACACTTCCAATATGATGTGAGGTAAAGTACTGGATGTTGGAGTTTATTCCAAAGAGATATTTAGAACTGTAACAATGGTAGAGATAACTCAAACCAATATTTTGGCACACTGTCAAAACAAAATTAAGCATCTTGGCTATACCTACTGATTTTGCCCAGCTCAAGACAAAGCTCGTACAAGTGAAAGAGAATAAAACATCTACTCTTTTATCAAAAAGGAAAAATTGAGCAAGTTCATGGTCATTTACAGGAAATTAGACTCTGGCAAACAGGTTTTCTAGAAGGATGAAAAATTTGCCTTTTTTTTTTTCAAATCAAGTTGCCTAAAGTTCAGAAATGGTCTAGTCATGTAAGAGTAAAACCTGATGACGAAAGTTGAGTTTATAACATCTTTATTTTAAAGAGGCAGGACAGTGGGGACAGAGTGAAGAAATGCACACAAAGACAAGGGAACATCTGTGACAATTCAGTCTAGCAAACATTCACAAAATCTTTGACAGAAGAAAGGCAACACAAAGCAATAGTACGAGAGAAGCAATATTTTACAGTAGTGGCAAGTCCAGGTGGAATACATGTCACTCATAATTCAAGATGAATTGTCATGTACCAGTTACGTATGTCAGTCAAACATCAAATATTTACTTCATTGTAAAATTGATGTAAGCAGAATCACATTCCATTAGAGCTTTCAACATTTTCGTAAGCGTTTACACAACTTCTATACAGAAAATTAGGTAGAGGAACATAGACTCTACATCACTCGGGAATCTGATTAAGCTGCATTTATGGCACAGAACAATTTTGCAACAACATTACACCATTGCCAGGACAACTTCCACAGAGTTAACATGTAGAGCTGGGCAGGAAACATTTTCAGGAAAATAGGGAGTAGGAAAAGCAAAGACAAAGAGGAATGAATGCCCAAATAGCAGTAACTTGGTGTTGTGGGCACTGCCATTCCTCCCATTTCATCAGAAGAAATGCTTATTCTTATGCAGGTTCTTCTCTCAAAGGAGCTGTTCCACTTTGTGAAAATATCTGAGTACATTAACTAGAGCAAGGACTTAAATCTATCTCAAAGTTAATGAAGGGCCTTATTCACTAGGCCATATTCAGCATCTCTGTGGTCCTTTCACTATTTCAACAAGATGAAACAGCTTCAGGAGAATATACTGTGGGAAACAGAGAATGTGCTCCAAAACAACCTCTAACTTCTGGTTCAGGGCGTTCACTTGTTAGATCTAAGATCATGGTTCAAACCTCTGGTTAAAATAATGAAGAACAAGGGCCCTGTACATGTGTTCTTCACATTCCAAAAAATAATGCTGACCCTAGAACATTTGTTACTTTGAGTAGGTCCTGGTTTTGACTGGTAATTCCATCCTCGAGCTGAAGAATCTTCCCAATAAAAGGTTAGTGGATATTGGTCTGTTCCTTTGAAAAATTATGGTTTTGGTAATTTGGCATTGTAAGAAAAAAAAAATACTTAGTAAAAAAATTCCCAACCAGCTCTAATAACATATGCTATTATTTCAGTTCAGAGTTAAAATAACATTACATGTTTCTTTGCAGTGACCACATAATAAAAGGTAATATACTGCCAAATGATATAAAAAGCAAAACAAGATTCCAGTTGGCTTATGTTATATGCAAGATAATAAGATTCAGATACGAAGGACAACAAAATATGTAAAAGGGTTCAACAGTAGGAATAAATACCTTCTTTAGCCACATAAGTACCACCTTTTTACATAAATGACCGGATTCCTCAGCTAACTTCCACAAAATGGATGTAGGTGGAGCTACTGAAGGACAGGAAGCAGACTCTAGTGAATCAGAGCACGTGACAAGGGTTCTGGAGTAAACATCTGCTATTACTGATATGGGTACAGAACCTGAACACAAGCTGAAATACCACTTGTTTCCTTTACCCACACCCTCCCTTTCTTTTTTTATCAAATAATTCACAGGTTGTTCATGTGAAAACACATTAAGTCAACAAACCACTGACACAGTTCTTTAGATTGCATGATTTTATCGCACTTTCACAGAGCAGTGTTTCAGACAGGGGCACAAAGCATAGCTGAACCATGCAAATGCATACAATCCATTTCTCCCACCAGACCTTTGAAGCTCTGTTTGCTTATTTTTATTCAGTGTGCTTTATTGTGATTGAACAAAGTAGATTAAGAGTATTTTAGAACTGAACAGCTCTCAGAGCAACAAAATTAAGATATTTCCCTTTAAGTCCTGCAAAGCTATGCATATGCTGTCATTCGATTAGCATAATTATAGTCAATTTTTCTATGTTATATAATGGAGCCATGTGATACTTTTAATCCTTTAAAATCAATATACACCATTAAGATGTTGCTTAGTCCATTTTCCCATAGAATGTACTCATTTCCTCCTGTGGTACATAAGCAAAAAGAGCAGCAGTCCCCATTGCAGGATGAATATTATATTCTTCATTAATACAGTCCTATTTTATATATGGAAACATGCATTTTGATTTTTTTTTTTCCATTTGTATGACAATTCATGCTTCTGGAACCCACAGATGAAGCTACAGCCTTGCTATCCATACTATAAGCACAAAAGCACTTTGTATTATCTTTAACTAAAGATTAATAGTGCAAAAAAGTCAGGAAAGACTGGACAAAAGTATATAAACTTTAATGCATTCAGTATGATGGTGTAATGAAGTATTTCTTGTTGCTTAAAATAGGACAGAAAACATGCAATGCTATGGCAGTATAGTCAGAAGAAGCAACGAAGCACATATAGGCAATTGCAAATTTTGATAAGAACGCAGGGTTGTCTTCCCTCCTGTTAAAAATCCCTCTTTTTCCTGCCATTCTCTACACATCTGTGTAAATAACAACTCACCAGGTATCAAAGGTGGTTTGTCTCTTTGAGTGGTTTGTCACCGTGCTGCTGTCTGCTGGTAACACAGAGGCTCTGTTTGACACATTGTTTTCTACGTACGTACTGTCCGGACGCGGAGATGGAACTGAACAGAGAAACAGCAAACAATGTATACAGAGCTCTGCCTAAAATCTCATCTTTTAGTTGTCTGCTTCCTCTCTACCTCTTTTACAGAAACAAGATAGTGAAGACACAGTTGTACTTTATGTATGACTGAAAAAAGGCATACTTTTTTTTACAGTTGGAAAGCTGTTGTTCTGTGATACTTGCATGGTAGTATCAGTTTTAATGAGACCATCATCAGAAGTTGGGAAAGTTGTTATTAGATTTGAGAACATTTCTATCTGTAAGGAGCCATAAATGTGATCGATATTTCAAAACAGGAAATAGAATAAAGGTTGGAATGCTCTTATTAAAGACACAAAGTTCTCCAGTTTACATTTTGTCTTCACTTACACCTTAAAAAAAACCCAGTACCCATACTGAAAAAAATTACTTTGTATTTTGAAACAACTAAGAGTAAGAGATTACTCACTAAAAAAGAAAAGAATCAAAATCAGATATCATATTTTTTTAAACAGACATACACTGGATTTGAAAATAGGTTATACATACCTAGAACATAAATTTATTAGAATTATGAATACCACCAGAAATACCTGCACTGAATTAAAAACTGATCAGACACTAATTGCAGCATTACTGCAGCATCACACTATACTGTTTATCAAAACTGAATCTGTAAGTTTTTGTTCAAGCTGTAGTACAAAGTACATGCTAAAAACACTTGTATTAAATCAGTACTTAAGAACTGCATAAATATGAATTTACTTTTTTTCATAGCAACTTTTTATTGCAATCATTTTTTCATATACTATGATCTATGTATTAGTTAAATATAGTAGCACTTTTCCAATGAAATAATTAAGTCTATGAACTAAAATATATTTGTTTCATAGACACAATTAAAGAGGAGAAAACCTATAGTTTATAATATGGAATTGAATGCAGCCCCAGACCTCCAGTTTTCTTAACACACAGCTCATGGAAAGTCATTCTTCCTTGGAACTTGTTTCACTATGTATAAAAAAAGGATAATCCATGTCCAAGTTCAGGAGTGTTTTAAGGATTAACAAAGACAATTCAGGACTGAGGATTCTTAAGGATTCTCTGTTGCATGTGCTACAAAACCTTAAACTCAAAACCATTGCTCAAAACAGTACAAGCTTTAATATTGCTCACAGGCTTTAATATTGCAATGGCACACTTGCCAGGATTGGCAGATTTTAACATGTCTAAATCAGGTCATCAGCCAACTGATCAACCTGAAGAGGATCAGAGGGAGATTTGTGACTCCACTTAAGGTTATTAGGTGACTCATAATCGAATTTTAGCTGATTGGAACTTCTTAAGGTTCAGGGGAGTCCCACAAGTCTCCTAACACTTGCAGGACAGTAATTAGCTTCTTACCATCCTTGCCCTTTTTTGAAAGGATTACCCAGGTTTAGCCATGAGGCAGCTGCTCAGAAGTCACCACCTTTAGTGTACCATAACAGAACAGTATCTATCAGGATGTGTGTGTGTATATATATATATATATATATCTCTATGCACACAGATACATATATATATTCGCACATACACAGTTCTGTGTTATTATTTATTCTGAACTGAGATGATATAAACATGCTTTTGCTTCTAGGAAACCCTGATCTTTAATAAGTCTGAACAAAAGAAATTAATATAGGTTTCAACCAGTGAAAAACTAGCATTACAGTTCCATGCACCACAGTGTCTGAAATAAATCAGTATGTATGGCAATGTGCTACAAGTACAAAGCAGTTTAGATATAATGTTGATAAGCACTTAAAATATCAACTAAAAACATTAATGAACTGTTTACTCTGGTAATATTAATTTATTTTGTTCAGCTTCCCCAAATATCTCCTGCTTTACAAGGTAGTGCACTGGATATACTTTTCAATTGAAATGAGTTATAATTTGCAAACAGATATTATGATATTAACACAGTTACTGCATACATCCTAGCACGTCAACCCAGTCTCTGAAAGTGGGGTAACAATTCTTTTTTCAATAAACTGTTTTAGTTGTTCGTGTTAGTTCTCCATACCTGTATCCATTTCCAATACTTAGTTTATTCTCCATGTTAAAATTCTGGTTTAATTTTGAAAGATCCACCATAAAATTACCTCTGTAAAAGCTGCCAACTCTTCTCGGAACAGGGTCATTATACAGAATTCTATTTTCCTTAGTAGATGCTCCATCTTCTGTGTGTGGATCATGATATGCTCCACCCTAAACAAAAGAACAATCAACTATATAAAATGAAAGACTGATTTTCTGTTTTTAAACCAACACACATAAGCAAGAAACACCAAACTTAACCATACACAATTTCCCTTTCATGTTATTAATAACTGCCAATATCAACTCACAGACTATGCAAACAATAATTATTTAGTTTTGCTGCTTGCTTGCTTTTTCCAAAATGGCATTAATAAAATTTTTTCCTCTTAGTTGTAATTTTAAAGACTTGAGAATGATTCAAACCCACAGATTCTGGCTGTGAATGAAATGCAGTTGTAACATCTCTGGAGGAAACTTTTACTGGAGGCCTTGTCAAATTAATTTCTGATAGAATCTTGTCACTTTGCTACTGGCGGATTTTAAAAAGCAAACAGGAAATGAGTATAAGTTGTGATAATTGCAACACCGAAGCGTGATCTCTTATCAGCTGTTATGCAGTAGTACCTAGAGGTACCAACGGACAACAAAATCTACTATATGCAAAATAAGAGGTAGTCCCTGAACTAAGAAATCTATAAGCTCATTACGTCAGACAGGATAGCAGAAAGAATATTATTACCTCTAATTTACTCTGTTTTCCTGAATACTGTACTTCCTGGAAGGTACTTCAAGCAAAAGCTTAAGTATGCCCTCAGAAACATTCATATGCAAGTAATTTGCCACCAAATACGACTTGACTTCACCCTTAAATGAACCAGATGCTGCAATTTTTCCCACAGTGCAGACTGACCAGATAAAATTCAATACTCTCTACAAAACCCCGCAGGAAACTGTACTGAAACCCCAACTTCAATTTAAATCTAGAATGTCCAAGAAAGAAAAAACCCAACCAGAAGTAAAAACTGGGATTTCAATTCATTGCATGAGTGATAAAAATTAATGAAGATCTGGCCTCACTGTCACAGGTAATACAACCCTTGAAACTGTGCCAAGATGAGAAATGGAGTTAAAACAATGCTTTAAATCACAGTTTGATTCTTCTAAAATTTACAAGAGGTTGAAGCATTTGATTAAATTACTACTTGTGTAAGACACCTCTTCTTTGTCAGCAGTTAAGTTACAAATATGAGACAGTAATAGCAACTTGTACTTGATTCTCTTCTGCTTGCCCCCTTTGTGTACATTTATTTTAAAATAAAAAATAACCCTTAAAACAAAAGTTGTACTGAGACTTGAAAAGCCATTAAGTTAACACTGAATGCGAGACTTTTTTTTTCTTTTTTCTCTTTTTTTTTAAAAAGTAAGATTTAAAGCCTGGCAAACAAACAATGCTTCGCTTTCAAAAGACTTGGTAGAGCTAAAGAGAAAATCAATGAGAAACTAAAAACATGGAAGTGAGAAACCTTCACAAAATATGAGCAGAAATAGAGAACCAGTAGAACTGAATGGAAAAAAATAGGAAAACAATAATCTTTGAGAATGCTTTTCTTGATTTTTTTTTTTTTTTACTTCAGTCATCCTGAGAGGTTAGATTTTATGATTTCTAATGCAGCATTTAGCAAAAAAAAAAAAAAAAAAAAAGAAAAAAAAAAGATAGGAAGGAGCCAAAGAATGACTGTGAAAACGCCTTTACAAGGCATAAGAAGACTGACAATTTGATTCTGATTTGTTATTGCAGGTAGTATAAACAAACAAAAACAGCTTTGTGAATTTACAGGTCTTCCTTTCAGACTTGTGATGGCTGAAATACAGATTTAAAAGCATTAATTGAAGGCTTAAGTTTAAAAACACTGACCACAAGAAGTAAAGGCAAGTGCTTTACAAATGAGGCATTCCAAAGCAAACCAAAATTAACAAAATGTAAGCATTAAGATATACATCAATTTTTCTAATTAAAATAAAAATCTGTCATCCAATTGTCAAAAGGCAATGAATGATCTAATAAAAACTATCTGCCTCTACATAATATGAAATAAAATTAAAATTACTTCTCAAATTAATCCCTGCTAACAAAATGCAGAAAAAGATCCCAATGTTTTGAAGAATATAAGATAGCATGAGCTTTTATTATGAAAAACTCAAATGTTAGCATTATTGCCCTTCCACAGTAACATCCTGATGAATAAGTAACATTTACCTTGACTGAAATCAAAGAGAGAGAAAAATGACTACACTAAAAATTTTGATGAGATCTTTTCTCATATGTGAATACACATAATCCTGAATGGAGACGTGGTAAGTACAAAAAAAGCCATATTCTGCCTTTTTTCCCTACTAGTCTGAAGAGGCAACCACTACCTGAAAACTCCTTTTTATGGTACTTGTAGACCACTACCAACTCAGTTAAACATATTTCTTACATTAAGTAGGCAGAGCTTTTTAGTCTCTCACAGTAAAGCACTATTTTTTGACCTTAAATAATAGTTGCAGCTCTTTGATGTCCTTCAGTTTGTCAACAAATCTGAACTAGAAGTCACTTTATCACAGATGTACGTATAGAGAAACAAACTCTCATTTTTTAACTTCTCTGTGCACTGTTTTGCTCCAATTTGGATCAGTGGCATAGCAATTTAAAGATCTGGGGACAAATGCAGTCATCTTTAAATATCTGATGCGTAAAGCATCAGATAATTCAGAAGTGTTGTGTAAGGAGTGTAAATGAATAGCAGAAGTAGTCCTTCCTCTGCTCATTGAATAATGCTCACAGTAAAACACAACAAGGTATCTAGTGACAGTGAGCACTGTAAAGAGTCAATTTACCAGTGGCCTCTCCAACATAAAAGCTCTAGACTACCCCAGTTATTTATCATACTAAGCAAGAGAAATATTGCAAGTTTTGATATTCCTCTAGCAAATTATGGCATTTCAGCAATAATGTCCTGCTGTAAGCGAATGAAAAGCTCACTTCAAAAATTAACATTAGCATTCATAACAGAAAGACATACAAGAAAAGCTAAACAAGTACACAAATGAGAAGGTTAATTAAGCAAAACATTATGATAAAAATGACATCAGACAATGTAAACAAAGACTAGGAACCGCTAATGAAATTTTAACTTCAGAGAAAAGGTTTTCTGTTCTCGCATTTCAGTACTTTAAGAGAATGGTATTCATAGTTCATTTAAAAAAAATTATTTTAAATAGCCTTTCATTTTGCACTTGAAATATTTAGCCCTTCTGAAAAAAAACCCTATCATCCCTTGCCTTACAACAAGACAAATAACTATACAAACAAACAAACAAAAGAGAGAAAGCAGGATGCTGTCCCCACACGAAGTGAAGAGAGGAAAGTAAGCCCCCCGTAATAGGCAATATTTTGAACTAACCCTATTAGTATCTTCTGTACAGTCTTCTCGTGATGAGCCAACAGATCTTGTGAGTGACTTATGCTGCACCTGTGGAGATAACAGTTGCAGGCTGTTTGCTCTGGCTGCCATCCCTTGCCCTATGCTTAAGCCACCCTCTGAGCCCTTTGACCTCACTCTGTCCCGGCTCACATACATAGAGTGTCTATGAGGGCGCTGCTGTGAAGAAAAAGGACTGGTATAACCTAGACCATAGGAAAAAGATTCATGTGGAGCAGATAGAGAGTGGGAATGGCTTCCATCCATGTGATCTGGCAGTTTTAACTCCTCCATTGTTTTGGAGTGTCTTGTTGACGGTCTTCGGGTATCCAGGGTACCCTCACTGCGGTTATTCCTCCCGGACGGACTGAGCAAAGTTCTGTTATCACTGTGTCGGGGAGCAGTTGGACTAGTAGGAGAGTTCAAGTCCATACAGCTGGATGGAAAATACCTACTGCTGTTTGGTTCTGCAGCTTGGGCCCTGGCCTCAGAAAGGTTGCCCACGGATTTTGAGTCTGTCAGAACCCCATGGCTCTTTGACTTTGTCCGATACGAAGGACTCTTAGAAGACTGTGGGATAGTATCAATATAGCTGTGGCGACTGTGCTTATCGCCAGGTTGCAGTGTCCCAGTTTTGCTTTGAGAAGTTTCCATAAATGAGTGCCGGTTCTGCTGAGACCTGGTGTTAGACTTCAGGTACTTTGTGCCTCCACCATCAGAACTTTTTGGGTCCACATTAAAATCAAATTCTGTTTTTGCCTTTGTTTCCTTTGGGCTGAGAAGATGTGGCATGTTATTATTGGCTAGATCCTTGTTGCCAGATCCAGGTGTGTTGCTCGATTTTTTTGCGTGCATTGGACTGTGTGCAGCTCCAGGAAGGTTTCCATTTAAAAAGCTTTCATTTGCTGGAAGACCTTCTTCTCTTGGCCCGCCAACCCCTAGGGTCTGTATGTCCTTGCTGTTTGATCTGTGGTGTGACTGCAAAGCAGAACTTTTGCTGGCTTGATTTCTACATCAAAATGCATAAAGAAGCATTAATATACGAGATTACATATTCACGTATTAATAACTTCAAAAAAGTACACTCATTTCAGAAGGGAGTTGCCATTTAAAACCACAAAATTTAACTTTTCTAAGATCAAATACTGCCAACTAGGCATCAGAAGCTCCACTAAAATAACAGATTTGCAAGTGTTCGTACATTGTTGTTTCTTTCTGGTTATATCTTGATGGACATCAGCTTTGGTTAATGGATTTAGCTGACAAAAAAAATGAACATCTAAAATCCAGTCATAGAAATTCCAACATATAATTACACATTTATGCATGTGTGCGAGTAATGTAGTGCTTACATTATTGATGTGCACATATATTATGAAAATTAGCTGTATAACCATTGAAAAAATCTAAATACACCTGGCATATCAAAGTGAAGGTAGAAGAATGAAGTATTTCAGCACTGTCAAAAAAACCTGATACAATCAATGCTCCAGGCCATCTAATGTATGTTTGATTTGGAGGGAGAGGGAGAAGGGAGTGGAGAGGAGGGTGAAAGGAGGATATTTTGCTGGTAAAGACATCAAGATGGAGTGAGCCTGAGCTCAGTGCAGCAGAGCAAGCCCTGTAACACCAAACTGAAAACAAGTTCTACCACAGGAACGCCAGCTTTTGTGGAACTTGGCACTATCGCAGTTCTTGGCATACTAACTCATGCCCAAAGCTGCATCCAAATTGCTCTGTAACCCAGACTGACTTGGTGCAGAACTACTTGGTCATGACCTTAACCTCTACTCCACTTTCCAGCTCTCCTGATTTTGGGATTATGGGACTGAGATATGAGTTGGTTCTGCAAAAACTCAGCCTGAATTTATTTGAGCAGGATTTATTATCTCTGGTTTTCTGGCAGAAAACCAGTTCTGCTTCTGGATTTACGCTGGCATTGCAAACTAGCCGTGACTGAGCAATGCTGTAGCTGTACTTGTTAGCCTTGATGGACCTAGGCTGGCTATTTCTGTATCAAATCTATGATAATGTAACTCTGTTATACTACTGAGCATTAAAGTGAGAGCTCACTGTACAGATGAGTTTCTACCTTTGTTGATCTTGTTAATTATAATTGGATAATGCTAGCCATTTTTATAATTAGGATTTTTGTATTACCCACCTTCAGTGATCTAATTATGTACTGTATTACAGTTTCCAGAAATCTAGCAATTTTAATGGCAGTTTAAAATCTCTTTTAGTTAAAAGCAAGTATATTTTTTAAAAACTTATCAGATATACAAAACCTAGTAATTTTAAATCAATCAGCTAGGCAAGCCTTTATTAGACAAGAAGTTACCCATGGATCTCGGGTTTTCTTTCTGATGCCCGATCTCCAATGGTAAAACTTCTATCCTAAATATCTATAAGGGCAGCTAAAACTTCTTGGTGTCTATCTCCAAAAAAGTATAGATTGTACATGTCATCATCCCAAATTTTAAAATGAGGAGTAATTTTTTGAATCTCACAGGAAGAGCTAAAGAAAAACATGGCTACAATTAAAAGCTATCATTCTGCATACTTCAGAGGGTGACCCTTAGGAAAGGTTTTGTCAGAGGACTACCATAAGGCTTTTTGTACTGAACTACTTTATCCACCAGTAATACTGGTTCATTGATGTATTAAAACCAAGTGGTTTCTCTCGAGCTATGCAGGTCCAACAAGGGAGTCACTGAGCAAATACAGCCTACTTTAAGTTCAAGTAGACTACACTTGATTGGTAACTGCAACTGCAGACAAAATTCTGTTCATCCCCAATCTGGAGCATGATCAATGCACACAATTTTCAGGATATTTAGCTGCTAAAAATCTGTGTGAATTTTGAACCTTCAAATATCAAAACCTTGGACAGATTTGCACATGTACAGTAATGGTAGCATTCCAAAGAAAAGAACATTCCTTTGGAATCTCAGGCATCCTCCAAGCCACAAAATTCCTACTGTTCAAGAAAAAGGCTAAGATCTTTTTTTTAAGACAGGTAAGTCAACTTATTTTTCCTTTGGCATATGCAGAAACAGCTTGAATATTGTCTTTGTTTTTCTTCAAGAAGCATTCAGCCTGATGCAAAAAGTTAGCAAAAATTTCAGCTTGAATAGCTATAACACAGTAAAACTGTGTCTACTTTCATTATTCAGTGAGGCAACACGGAATAGTATATGTCTCAATGTGTCTAACCTGTCAAACGACTACTTTTCTTTTCTTGTAGATGATGCTGTATGTAAGCATGATTTCAACTCATTCATTGGCAGAGCAAACATCAGTGATGACAATGACAGGAATACACTTACCTGTTAGATAATGTGTTGCTGTCTACGTGGTAAGGTTTTCTCTTAGCTGACCGTGAAGGTGAGCTTCCACAGCGATCCAAGAGTCTTTGGGTTTGAAATGAAGGATGGTTCAAACATTGTTCTGTCAAATATCTGTCAGCTGGATCTAACTTCAGTAAGTTCTTTGGAAAAAAAATCCCAAAGTTTAAATGTTAGTATCTGTATTTGCATCAGCAAAAAAATATTTAAAAATAAAGGACATTATTGGGATAGTTGTTTAACCTCCAAAGTTTTTGTGACTACATGTAACTCTTAGAATAATTTCCTATTGCATTAAACATATGATACAAAATAAACACTTTAAAAAGCTATCTTCTACTTAAGAGATGGAAGGCCTCAGCCTTGCTTATTATCAAACATATGTAAGTGCTATATGTATATAATGAACACATGCACACATACATATGCAGTGATGTGTGCTTAAAATATGCTTAAAATAAAAAAAAATCTAAAATTAAAAAATGTTTTATGTATATACCTATACATATTTAAAATACATGTATTTGAAACATATTTTTCAGGATATACCATACAACAATGTTGTTCAGAATGAAAACTATTAAATTTACCAGTAATAAAATTCTACAATGAAACAGGCTTTACAAACAGAACAACCATATGGGAACACTCTTATATACACAAAAATAGTATTTTAAAGTTAGTCTTTTTAACAATACACAAATATAAGAGTTCTGGTTTTTACTTCTAGGGTTCAAGTCCACCCATATTTTTAAAGAATCATCTAAACTGTTTAAAATATACTCAGAAAAACATTTGCCTTATAATTCTGTTTAGAATCACAGCAGATCTAACAAAGACACTTTCTGACATGTAGAAAATATTTAATCACAAAATTGAAAACCAGTAGGTTGGGTATTTTGATAAGTTTTAAAAGTTTCTTGGAGGAACAGGGCACTACAAAACTTATCTTGGAATATTTGAACACGCATGACTGTCAACAAGGATAAAAGTTTGAACGGCTATTAAGTAAAAAGAACAGCTATTTTTTAAGGGTATGTTGGTCGAACGGAGAACAACTCTGTGTATATATGCATGTGTATACACACACACAATGCATATCTGTATGTACATTAACACAGTATTCAGCCACTTGACCACAAACTGGTTTTCCCTTCACAGTGTGCTGGTTTTGGCTGGGATAGAGTTAATTTTCTTCAAAGTAGCTAGTATGGGGCTATGGTTTGGATTTGTGCTGAAAACAGTGTTGATAACACAGGGATGTTTTAGCTGTTGCTGAGCAGTGTTTACACAGCGCCAAGGCCTTTTCTGCTTCTCACCCCACCCCACCAGTGAGTAGGCTGGGGGTGCACAAGAAGCTGGGAGGGGACACAGCTGTGACAGCTGACCAAAGGGATATTCCATACCATATGCTGTCAGGCTCAGCATATAAAGCTGGGGGAAGAAGAAGGAAGGAGGACAGATGTTCAGAGGGATGGCGTTTGTCTTCCCCAGTAACCGTTATGTGTGCTGGAGCCCTGCTTTCCTGGAGATGGCTGAACACCTGCCTGCTGATGAGAAGCAGTGAATGAATTCCTTGGTTTGCTTTGCTTGAATGCATGGCTTTTGCTTTGCCTATTAAACTGTCTTTATCTCAGCCCACGAGTCTTCTCACTCTTACTTTTTCAATTTTCTTCCCCATATCACCAGGGGGCAGTGAGCTAGCAGCCGGGTGGTACTTACTACCAGGTGGGGTTAAACCATGATGTAGAGGATTTCTGCACTTCAAAATGGAAAATGCACTGGAAACAAAGCAAGTGGCAAACTACATTCCTAGGTAGTTTGGTCGTACAGTATGCAGCATCTTCCTTTCTCAAGTGACAAGCTGTGTACTGAATGATTAACTTTTTCTTTCCCCCTTTTTTCTGGTGCTCGTTACTACAGTGGCTCTAATGGTCTAAGCAGCCATGAGAAGGCCACACGTGACTTCTACATTCCTCCTCAGAAGAGAGGATGTTCAGAGGCTTCATTCAGGTGCCTGTACACTAACTTGCAGAGCCTGGACCACAAGCAAGGACAATTGAAAGTCTATAGTGAATCACAAGGCTGCGAACCTGCCTGGAATCACAGCAAAGTAGTGGGACAGGGCTCACGGCTGAGGCATGGTCAGTGATGCGTACAGCTGGCTTTAGATTGAAGGGGTCAGGAGGGAGAAGAGTGGCACTCCATACAACCAGGTTCCTGGATGGTATCAAACACCAGTAGGAAACAGTAGGTATATCCATTGGCAGTCTCTTGAGTCAGGATTAGAAGGGAAAGAAGCATTTGTGATGTTATGGTGGCAGTTTGCTACGAACTACGCATTGAAGAGCATGAAGATGATGAAGAGGAGAATTCTCTACAACAAGCAGAAGCCTCTTGATCACAGGTCCTCATCCTCATGCCAGACTTCAACTATCCAGACATCCAGCCTGTAGTGATGATCTGGGAGATTTCTAAACTATGTTGGTGGCAATTTCCTAGTGCAGCTGCTGGAGAGATAAATCAGCCAAGGACAGGACTTGACTCGACCTGCTGCTCACCAACACTAAAGTACTGGCGACAAATCGGATCACAGAAGACAGTCTGAGCTGTAGCGATCATGAGCTGATTACAGTTAGGATTCAAAGGAAGGGTGGGAAGATAAGCATCAGGGATAGGACTTGGGATTTCAGGAGACCAGACTTCAGCTTCTGTAATGAATTACTGGGCAGACAATTTTACAAAAATTGCCATCAGAGGAAAGGTGTCCAGGAGAGCCACTTGATTTTTAAAGAAAATTTACTGAGAGTTCAGGAACAAAGTACCTTACTGTACCACAAAAATGACCACAAAATTTTGCATAAGGTCAGGCAGGCTTAACAAGGAGCTTCTTAACGAACAAAAATGCAAAACAGGAGTATTTAAGTAGAGTCAAGGGCGGGATATAAAGAAGGACTACAAAAGCACTGTGTTAGCACAACATATAGGCCACTTTGGAAAGACAAAGTTCAGCTGGACCTAAGGCAAATGAAGAATATAAAGGGTAGAAAAAAGGGGTTCTACAAGTATTCTAGTAGTAAACAGAAGCTCAGAGAAAATGCATGTCTGCTGCCGAATGGGGGAGACAACTGAATGACAGATGACACGAAAAAGACTGAAACACTCGATGCCTTTTTTGCCCAAGTCATGACATGCAAAACCTGCTCCCAATTCCCAAATGCATGCTCGCAAAACAGCATGATTTGAGAAGGAGAGGGGAGGAGAGGACCAACAAAGCAACAGGGCCAAACGGATGCCTCTTCGTTAATCTAGTCCAGAAATGCTCTCTAAATAGAGACATATCAAGAACTCACTACTTTAGTGGCATAAGTTAAAGTGTGGGTTATTCAGTAATCGAGTAATCAGACCTGAGGTCCCTGGGAATGCAGATAATGAGGAACACACCAAGCATGGACATATGCCAGGCTGTCCAGCTTCTGGAGAAGAGACAGGCACACAGCAAAGTATGTGCAGCATTTGTAGCATGCAACTTAACCACAAGTCTATTCTGTTCTCTTCTTGTAGTCTTCTGCTCATTCTTTAACAATGTTCAAACTCCTGAATTAAGTAATGTAGGCCAAACACAAAAGATGCACTCCACAGAATCCTTGACCTTTCTCACCTTGTAGGGAGAAATACGGACAGAAAAGTTGAAAAGAATTATTTAAAGTGGAATGGAATTATGTGTAAATCTGGGTTTCCCTAAAACACAAGTGTTTCATTTCACGACTTTGCAACTTTTAAATCACACCAAAAGAACCCAGAAGACACTGATATATAACATAAAAATTATGATAAAATGACAATAAACCCCACCCCAGCACATGTAACAATGGTCTGAAGAATGATCTTGAAATTGGTGTTCTGCAACATACGCTACTACAGCTTGAGCTACAGCTAACTATGATGCCCGAAAAAAGTTTCTGTGACTTAGAAAATAGAGGAGAATGCATAACACCAAAACAAGCAGTTACATGCACTGAGGTACCTAATTTTGTGGACTCCATGAAACCAAGATAAAAGCTATGCTGACTTTCTTCATAAGGCAGGGAGATTAAATGAAAGTTATTTGAACTGGTTGTGTTAAAGAAAAAGAGTAGAGCAAATTTGGTGGATTTGTGCTGGCTACATCAATACTGCTAAAAGCAAGTAAACACTCAAGTACACCCCAAAGCGGATAACCTCTGGTTTCCAAGACAACTGGTGCAGATGGGCTTGGGACCATGCAATTAATTTAGAGTTGATTAGCCATATCAATACTTCATATTTGTCCCAGATTGCCTCTAATTCTTAGGTGGCACCCCTATAATTCTAAACTTAATTTTTGACACTATGACTTTTTTTTCAGATTACAGTGGATGAAATAATGGGAGGGTTGTACTGTAGCTTACCACAACAGATGTTTTTATAGTAAAATAACAAGGACAACATACCCAGGAATATGGCACAAATGCATAGCACAATGCTTTACTGTGTTTGGACATTTTGAGGGGAGACAGCTTCTCCTGATCCCCTGTAAGAAATTATCTCAAGAGCATATCCTAAGTTTGGCCATGGTTACCTATCCAACTTGTTCCAAAACAGGACTGAAGAGTAACTTAACATACATGCTGTGCAGAGATGTGTGACAGCAAGCAGATTAAGGATTCAGGTAAAAAAAAATAAATTACTGTGTGTCAGCTTTGTCTTTACTGTGCACATCCTCATGCTTATCCAACTACAAATGAACAACTCAGGTTAGCATAATATTCTGTGGATTTATCTAAATTTATAATGGGTTGAGAGCTCAAATTCCAGCATTTCTAAGGTAATCTGTGCATCTGAATGTATGTCAGTGTGAATGCATATTGCTACAAATTATGGCGATTCTTTTGTCTGGACTATGTATTATTTATCAAATCAGTCAAATCTGAACAGACTGTCCAGGCATTTGCAAGGGATATTTTCCTGATTCCTAGGAAATATCAAGCCTTGCTACAAATGATGGTGATATCAAACTATCTCAAAAGGAAGTTCACAAGTATTTTAAAAATATACTTATTAGGAAACAAAGATAAAAAGTCACTTACATATTTTCCTACATATTACAGACAGAAAATAAAATGCATTTTCCTACCTTCATAAGATCAAGCAATACACCACTTAAAATTCCCAAGTATCGCCTCTCTAAAGACTGTGGATGATTGACTGCTGGAAACTGTAAAAAAATATAGCATAAATATACTGAGAATGTAAACAATATATACACAAATGCAATGGTTCAAAAATAGAAACTACACAGTGAACAAAGGCATGTAACTAATGGAACTTACATGCACTGAAAAAGCTAGTGGTTTATGAAACACTACAAAACATTTTAATGAAACAATACTGTTGATGTATGATGTGCAGCTAGTCAAAGAAAGTACTCTTGATTAGTAGGGCAGCCAAGGAACCTCTCTCAAATGAGAAATAATCCACTTAGATTTAGAAATGTGTTTGTGGCATTATGATTGACAGGAGGTAGGAGGTTTAAAATAGATTCAGAAATAACATACGAAATACGTATTTTAGTAAAGGATTAAAAACAGCTTTGAGAGAATTTGAGAGTGCAAATACAGTATTAATTTAATACTAAAGATTAACAGACAATTAAAAAATGTTTTTAGTGAAAAACATCAAAAACCCAAAGGTTTAAGGTTCAGGATTACTCCTGTGGTCATGCTGCAGTAAAAACTGGCAACACCATGAGAAGCAGTGCACACTGCTGGAGGGCATCTTTTGTCAACCAGAATCTGGACAAAACCTGATGAAGGCAGTATTTGAAACTAGCCCCATCTGGAAAAACAGGACAGGCAGGGATGATTTGAAGAAAGAAAAAACTAAAGCACAGAACTGGGGTTTTTTTGCTTGCTTTGTGAACAAGGCAAGAGTCAAATTAAATGAAGACAGAATTTTTTCATTTTATCAAATGAAAGAAAATTTGTTCAATATTTCATTGCTATAACATAACGTCAAGTACAATGAGTTGAAAAGAAACAGACAACAGAGATCCATTTCCAGTCTGCAGCACACATTGAACTGACAGCAAACTAATAGATAAATTGATTTCAGTGAGGTAACTTCAAATTTTAAAACTAAACATACATGCCAGTGTTTTAAGTATTAGAAATTCAGGCTGGATTGCCAACAGAGGCATAAAAAACCTCATGAATCCAGCTTATGCTGATTTTAGAGAAAATTCTGCATTTGAATACCAGAGAAGCCTCTGGAAAAAGAACTAACCAAACCAAACCAACAATCAGCCAGCCTACTGGCATTAATCACAGTTTATCCAAAACTATGCACCCGAGATCCAGACACTTTGGTAGCAGTTCCCAGAGTTGTGGAATTTGCCTAATACTATGCAAGTGGTTCAGTTGCAGCCTGCCTTGGTCCCATCCACATCCTATGTATTTTCTAAAAAGTTCTCTTTAGCTAACACATCGATGCAAGAATACTGACAATAGAAAGCATGCAGTGTTCTTGTCTGCTGGTACGTAAGAGCCATCACTGTATGTCCAAATAGGCTCACATACAGAAAATATACCCACATAAAACAGTATATGATAGTTAAAAATCACTGAAAATACAACAAAACATCAGAAATCAGTGATTAAGACACACAACAGCAGCAAAAAATCAACAAACATGAAGATAAACAAACATTTTCTGTGGAAGTTTACTATAGTACAAAAGCACAGAGAACTATGTGTTTTGTCTAAAATGTCAATGAGCACGAAACCTTAAAGACTTTATTCCTTTATTTTCACTTGTGCATTTTTCAGCTCTCACATATATAGAGATTGCTACAGTTAGGTGCTTATATTCACACAATCACCTTCCTCAGATTAAATACTAGCTTCAAACCTGTGCTTTAAAGAGCAACCCAGTGCAAACACTCATTTCCAAAATAAAGCATTTTATTTGGAAGCAAAATATACTGCACGTGCACCGTATGTGCAAAAGTGTTAGACTACTATGAATTGCTGCCCATCATCTGTACTGGCATTACTTTTCATAAATTACATTATGTGAGCTTTGAAGGAAAATGAAAGAACATGAGTTTGAATGTGTTTTTTCACAAATAGTCTCTGTATTTTTCTTTTTCTTTGCTTTCTTTTGAAGTGGTTTACTGAGGACTGAAGTAGTAGACTGAGGATTTTTTTAAAATCCAAGTCTATGTTGATCCTCAACAGTAACTTAGGTGAACCAAGGCCTCCATGCTTCCTCCACTTTTTACATGAACAAAATGGCAAAATATTCTTGTCTTCATGTAGAATAATGATCATAAAGAAAATTTTACATCTGGAATGATCATGGAAACATGCGAATGTGCCGAAGCCATGCAAAGCAGTAATAAGAGATGGCTATTCACTGGGATTTTTCAGATTCTCTGGTTTGCTTATAACTTATTCATAGAAAAAGATTTACAGCCCTATATTACGACTCACATTTTCCACAAAGCCTATTGGTACTTTCTGATTCCATATTATAGAATCATAGAATGATCAGTTGGGAAGGGACCTTAAAGATCATCTAGTCCCACCCCCCCTGCCATGGGCAGGGACACCTTCCACCAGAGGAAGCCTCATCCAGCCTGGTCTTGAACACCTCCAGGGATGGGGCATCCACAGCTTCCCTGGGCAACCTGTTCCAGTGCCTCACCACCCTCACAGTTAAAAAACTTCCTCCTAATATCTAATATAAATCTACCCTCTTTCAGCTTAAAGCCATTACCCCTTGTCTTCTCACTACACTCCCTGATAAAGAGTGCCTCCCCATCTCTCCTGTAGGCCCCCTTCAGGTACTGGAAGGCTGCTATAAGGTCTCCCCGGAGCCTTCTCTTCTCCAGGCTGAACAACCCCAACTCTCTCAGCCTGTCCATATGGGAGGTGCTCCAACCATCTGACCATCTTCAATGGCTCTCCTCTGAACTTGCTCCAACAGGTCCATGTCTTTCCTGTGCTGAGGACTCCAGAGCAGGACGCAGTACTCCAGGTGGAGTCTCACAAGAGCAGAGTAGGGGAAGAATCACTTCCCTCAATCTGCTGGTCACACTTCTTTTGATGCAGCCCAGGACACGGTTGGCTTTCTGGGCTGCAAGTGCACATTGCCAGCTCATGCTGATTTCCTTGGGCCTTCACCATACCATTTATATTTTCTTCCTCAAAAGGATTGAAAAGAGATCACTAAATACTCCCTAAACCTCAGGAGTGAGGAAAAATGTGTATATGCATATATATATGCATGGAGGAAACGAGCAGGAAGAAAAGAGAGAAAGTTTGCAAATGTACATCTGTATACATGTGCATGCGGTGCTGGAGTGTTCGCATTAGAATTTTTAAAATCCTATGCTACAATATGGTAGTACTCACAGTTGCAGTAACATAGAAATTCACAAAGCCTAAACATATGGATAAACAATTCAACATCATGGGCTAGTTTCTATCTTGTGAACACCCAGTGCCAGATCCACTTTGTAAATAATAATTTGCATGACCCAGCATACATTCTACCTACTGTGCAACAGAAAATCTTCCACTATTAAGCACTATTAGGAAAAATGTACTTTTAAGGTTGTCTTATTGCATGGAATAAATTTTTTCCACGAATTAACTAATGAATATCACATTCTGAACCAACATTTTCTGTAGCATTTTTGATGTTTAAGCCATTATTCAGACTTTAGTTCAGTATTCAAAACCTATTGTCTATTAGAAGGCATACATCACTGTTATCATCATTAGTATCCGGACTTTGCAGATGGGACTAAGGCGGCAGCAACATGTCTGAGGCCAAGTAATAAACCATTGATCCAGGATGAGACAGAGTCTGATAACTCTCAACACTGTGCTAATCAGATTAGGTCCATGCTGTCTTCTTGAACTACTGTATTTTAAACCTACAAAACAAAGATACTTCATTCTCATCCTAAGACATTACAGAGTATTTCTGCAAGTAAGATTACACTGTACAATTAGAACTGCTGTAAAATAATGTTGAAGAGGCAGTAATTTATTTTGCTTACAACTTTCAAAGCACTGCTTTCCTGATGAGGGGTATAAATTTTTTTAAATAGAAAATCCCATCCAGTCCAGTGTTCTAAACAGCATCTAAATAGGACCTTGCAAGAAATACTTGTCTAATCGTCTTTTTTTTAACCCTCCACTGATGGAGGGTCTACAAACTTCAACAAAACATCTTTGGAATTAGCTACCCTTGTCCTAACACCTTAAGCCAACTATTTATCATCATCAGCTAAACTAAACTTATAGAAACCTTTAACATGTTTTAAGACATTCTTTCCCTTTCTCATCAGATCAGGTCTCCTAAAACCTTTGTATGTCTCTTTATAGGATTTTACACTAATGATTTCAGACCATTTATCGATATCATAAATTCACCTAAGCAACATTCATTAGTAAAAAATGACAACCAAAACCAAATTATAAGGAAACACAAGTACAATCACTGGCCAGGTATTGTTAAAGATAACAGATCTATTACTTATATGTTGCTTCTGGGATTGTGCCACATGCGTGTCCCAGCTTGAGTAGCTTCTCCATACCAATGAGTCTCTGTCATTGCAGGGTATTAGCAAACCCCTGAAAGGGGAACAGTACTGTCAGGAGGAAGAGCTTCTTTACTCACGTGGCTTACATCAACTCCCCAGGAATACAACTCAAAAGGTAAAAAGCTCTTCTCCCAGGATAGCGGCATCTATGGCCTAGATTTTTCCAACATAGTAGCCTGAAGGCATCAGGCATGAATTTTCCACACCCTGAACTGACAGAGCGATGCCACTGAACTTCACAGTGCAAACCTGGCAGGGTAATGCTAAGCTGCATATAAATGCTAATTTGCATGCCAAAAAAGTCAAAGAAATGAAAGAAACTCTTTAATCAATTTTTAACAGTAAACTGAATATATTTGTAAAACTCAGTATTGGTGTAATCAGAATTTTGCTTTGAATTATGAATGACTTATAATCTAAATATCTCTTATACCTACACAGAAACACATGCAATAGATAATGCAAAATGTAAATGAAAAGAACCTTTACAGCAATAGAAACAACAGTGTAAATACTCTGTGAGTAAATTAAGAAAAAAAAAGAACAAAGCTTTCTCTTACCCGCAAGCCATGGAAGCGTGGGTTGCTGTAGAAGAGCTTCATCTGCTCGGCTGGCAGTGGGCCTAGCACCTTCTGAATGGTAAAGAGCTGGTCAATCTCACTCTCGCCAGGAAACAAGGGCTGCCCGTCACTCAGCTCTCCCAGGATACAGCCTACAGACCACATATCCACAGCCTTTCCATAAGGGGCTCTGTAAAATGAACATACATGTTTTTCACCCACTGACACTGTCTTCTTACTGAGCTATTTCAATTTATCGGCCATATTTCCCATGGCCCACTTCCTCACAACAGAGAAAAATAAACTTTGATATTAAAGAAACTACCTCAAACACCAAGCCCTCTGTTTCTGCCCTGGATTGCCTGATGTATTGCTGCTTGAAAGGGCAGGAGAGGAATTCTGAAGTACCTTCAGGGACCTGGTTACCTTTGTGAAAAATTTTACATACGAGATTAATCTTTTTGACTGTCAAGCAGTTACCATTCCAAGTTAAACTGCTGCTAACTTCCCTTTTCTCTAGGGGTTAATGACTGTGCACTACTTCTGCATTACATTTCTTTTTCCATTGAACTTAATAGGGGGATAGGCATACTGGGTCCAGCCACTGGGAAAGCAGAAAAGATAAGAAATCTTTGTTTCAGCATTCATACAGTGAACTTTTAATTAGACACAAAACAGAATGCCCCTGAAAACTATGCCTTAAAAAACACAGGTGAGGAAGCAATGAAAGCATCATAAAAGAAGTAATTCCTGTTTTAGAGCAAAGCCACTAGTGGGGTTTCAGCGAGAAATTCTGATGGGTGGTCTCTTTATGTGCAAGCAGTGTTGTGTGGTGGGGAGGACGGCACCTGCTATTTTAAACTGCAAATGACAAAATAAGCTAGGTCATCAATGAAGAGGTGTAGGGAATTCACCAGAAACAAAACTTAAGTGGTTTGAGTATTACACCAGCGAGGGCTATACCATTTTCTTGAGACTATGTACAAGGGTATTTAATGGAAGAGGCGGCAATATGGGTAGTCTACTCAGGAGAAACTACGGGCTTGAGGATGGTTTGAAAGACATGTAGGACAGAAAATAGGAATGTAGAGAATGGAAGTTTGTAAGAAAATAGAGTAGTAGACTACTGCAGCTTTCAATCTAAACTCGCAAACACTGCAGAAACACACAATCCTTTTGGGCAGTTTCTGATTTTCACTCTAAGGTTCTGTTCCTTGGCAAGCCTGTTTGGCTGCCTACCTCAATTGTGCAACAGCTAATGCATTACATACTTTTGGCCCTTCATTGTTGTCACCATAGACCGAAGTAACTATTTTTCTGTATGCCCGAGTTCTTGCTTCTTGAATTTGTAAAAAAAATTTGTAAACATGGAACTTATTCCAAGAATCTCTTTTGGATGTTTAGGTTTCGAGCAGAATGACTGGAGAATTTTTCTCATGTCAAAGAAAAAGTATATAAAAAGAATAAAGACTGGAACAAAGACTGAACTGAAAACATATTTCACTGAGTGTCTTATTTTTGAAACTTGTAATCCAACAACTCAGCCTCTGTTTCAAGAGATTTTAAAATTACAGCTGACTTGCCTATTTCTGGAATAAGACAGCATCAGGACTTGCACATGTAAAATCCTATCATAAATCTGTTCCCTTTGTGCCTTCCTTATGCGATGATTAAAGATATTTAGAGAGAGAACACACTCAGCCTAAAGAAAAAACTATCTGACTTTTCCCCATTGATTACTCATGATTAGTTACTTCACTTTATCGTGGGCGTACTTGGCCACAGGACCCTGTAACCCTTGTGATGATTTAGTTAGGTGAAGATGAGAAAGGTTTCTAGCCAGACAATAGCGTGAGTGAAACTAAAGGCCCACTGAGATGCTTAGTGCAAGAGTCTACAATAGCTAGGAAAGCTGAAGAAGGACACCAAAATTTCAAGAACCATTTGCCTTTCAGAATCTGCCACAACACACTGCAGTCCTTTCCCAAACAATCATCACAAAATCAAAGCCTGCCCCATTGGAATAGACTGCTGGCAAGGAACCACCAGTGGCAAAGCAGAGCATGCCAAAACTCCTGAAGTACTACTACTACAATGGCTCTGTGAGTTCGTAATTCCCTTACTAATCTCGCATAGTGACTACTTGTGGATTTGCTGAGAGACAAAATGTTTGGTCTTTCTGTGATGCTGCTAGTACAACCCACCCATGAAGTCAGGTCTGAGTACCAAGGAAGGACTAGTTTTTCTCCATGCTGCAAAAGGCAACACAGAAAAGAACAGACTCCAAAGCCAAGGATCTGCTCTTAAAATATTCTATGCCTGTACTGGAAAACTGAGGGTCTGTAAGCAAAACAGTTTGTGAGAATGCAACTAAGAACCCTACCTTTTTATTATGACAGAAAAATAAGCACATCTTTGTTTGCAACCCCTTTAATAGACAGGTTTCTCCACTGAAATGTGAAATGGGGAAAAGTTTGCTGTAGGCTGGGGCCTTGGAGAACAAGCTAAGGTTACAACCGAGGAATGGGCTAAAACTCCTTCGAGGGAGGGGCCCTTACCTTTCCTTGCTCACAAGAATAAAGGAAGCTGAATCAGAGTTTAAGAAGTTTCCACTATCTACTTTGTAGTCAAACAGAAACAAATCAGGAAATGCCCATTTCTTAAGGCAGTGTCAGAGTAAACTGCATCTTTTTTGTTTGAAAAAGCATGCTCAAGACTCCTGTTCTACTGACTGTCAGGATCAGTCTTGTCAGATCACAAGAGGCAAACGACACAAAGGTGATGTGGCTGGATAAATGAAATAATTCCTATAGGACAGAGAGACCACAGAAATCAGAAGTACTATAGTCTATATCTGCACAGGTTAGATTCTCTGGAACATGTTTGAATCTAGTAATTTGGTGTGCCTTAAAATCTACTGGCTTTTAGCAATATTTTGTCATCCAAGGGTACAGCATACTCCACTAACAGTTACTCGAGGCTCTTCAAAGTGAGATTTTGGATGTCCTGTGAATAATAAGGCAGTGATTTCTTTCCTCTCCTAAAATGTAAATCATTGCACTTTACAGCAAAAGAGAATGGTCTCTGAGACACATTGTAAATATTGAAAAAGTAAAACTGCATTTGGTAAAATGTATATATTCAATAATCCTGGGAATATTTTGAATATTAGATGCTTATAAAGATTTGGTAAACGCAGGAGAAGGGGGAATTGGTAAGATGAGTGTCTGGGAAATACAACCAGATTGTCAAGAAACAGAAATTATTTTGTGCCAGAAAAACTTGGCATTAAAAACCATTTACCAGCAAAGCTGAAGTCATATGCATTAAACACACATAACACCCCCCTTTTCTCTACAAGCTAATCAAACAAATTTAGTCAATTACAAACAGATGTGATTCCTGCTAAATTTCCTTTGATAATGAAACAAGTTTCAAAAACTGCAGATCAGATTAATATTATGTCTGTCAAGCTTTTCATGTCTTTCCTCCTAAATCCCCATTACTACTACAGACAAAGAGTAAAATGTTGTGAAAAGGCCACAATTGGTGCTTTCTTTCCAAGTCTTTTTTTATATTTATGCAAACACATACACACGCACTTTGCTGGAAGCTTAAAAATATCTGTTTTCTCCAAAATATGAAAAACTGAGCATTGAGGTTTTTAATGGCAACTTTAACATACTATTCTGCATATAACAAGGCAATTGCCTACCAATTTGATTAAGATCAGCACAGCTCTAAGAATACTGGGATGACTTTATTGACAGAAAAATTACCTAATGCTTTACCTATTCAAGAAATGTCTAGTTCAGTGTTAATCAACATGTCCAACAAAGACTTGTTTCTCAGCAGTATGAAACATTTTGCTTAAAGAATCGTTTGAGTGATAAGTACTTTTTTGATTCATATCTGTGGCTAGCAGTCCTTTATTTCTAGAATATGTATATATAAATACATATATGCTATACATACAGGAATTGTGGTCTAGAGAGTGATCATGTAGTTTAAAATAATGCACTGTTCAACTTGATAGTAATGGGAAGATCACATGTAGTAGATCTCCATTTTTTTTTTGTCTCTTCCTTTGCCCTTTTGGGTCCTGTGAATTTGTTCATATAGTATCTGAAAATCTGTTTAACCTTGTGAGGTAGTAAAACAGTAATTTTACAGATTAATAAAAGAGTAAAACTATCTAAGGCTACTCATGTAACTGCTGCTTTCACAGGCAATACAACACTAACTTCTCAGTGTTTTATTAAAATGATTCATACAGTCTCCCGCAATAAATCCTTCCAGTGTAGTAAAAAGCTAGCACCATCCTTCTGAGCCACTTCAGCTGTGCTGGTAAAGGGCAACTGGGAATGAAAACCAAACCACAACTTTGACCCAAAGGATTAAGAGAACTAGGAGTGTAGTGTGGTGAAAGCTGCAGTGCCACTGCTATGTGATGTCCACAAAGCTGATGGAACATTTCAGGCTACAAAACTACCACAGAAACCTCTTCTGAAAGGAATGGGGAGGCAGGAATCTGAAGTACATCAGTTTTAATTTGGCTTCATATTTTAATCAGCTAAACACTGTTCAACTTAAGACAGGTCAATGTGACAATGATTCATGCCAACTTACTGGAAATGAACAAAAATTAATAGAAATCGGGAAGCCTCTTGAAATCTTCCCTTTAAATCAACCACAGCTCTCCATGGGTAAAACTTACAAAAGGTACTTGAAAAAAATGTAAACAACCAGTTAAGATTTGTCATGGCAGTTCTACAAACAGTACTTACCCAAGCAAGAGTTCTGGTGAGCGGTACCATCTGGTAGCTACATATTCTGTATAGTTAGCGTTGCTTCCTTCGGAGAGATTACGAGCAAAGCCTGTCAAAGAAACAGTGTGAAAGATTATATCCTATTTTAAATACAACATGCATATCACCTCTGATTTAGGTAGTAAGAGGTCACGCCTATTTAAATAGAAGCAAATTGTTTACAACCCGTAGTGCAGAATGATGTCTCCAACAATTGCTTGTCTACTGAAATGCAAGCTTTTATTGACACAACAGTGAACATCAACATGACTGTTTTAAAGAATACTTAACTTGTGTACTCTCCTCAGAAGTCTATGGGGTTTTCCTATTACTTTTAGTGCTTTGCCATAATCGAAACAGACTGATAAAAGGTACCTGCCAGTATGGCATGCAAGCTATTGAACTATAGCCACAAAATTTCATTAAGATGTTGTCTGCAGAAGAAGACTCATAACATTAGAAACATAACACACGCACAGGGAACAGACTGTTCCAGTCACTGATCCTAACTACTACACTCTCACTGGATTCAATTTTTTAAACTGGTCAAGAAACTATGCATTACTCTCATCTACGGACACTCCTCCTCTGACCTGCCAAGGAACAGGGTCTTTTCCCCAAAACTACAAAAGGCAAGAGTCTGCCAAAGATCAGCAAAACTGGTTTATATCTGCATTTGGCTCATTCTGCATGTGTCAGCTTCCCACCTGCTTTAGCATCACATTCATAACAAGGCTCTTAGTTAACTAGGATCAGAAACCAAGTCCAAATTAACTTCCTCCTCCACATCACTTTAAGCATAAAAAAAAAAGTATACTTATTTGCAGTTGTACCAAAACTTAACTTCTGTCCTAAGGCATAACAATTAAGACCACCGACCCTGAAAAGAGTGCGTATTCTGAAAAACCCAAATGTAGGAATAATTTATATTTTTGTTTTAATTCTCCTCCATTTACAAAAAGTCAGCCAAGCATCACAGTAATGATATTACTGGATTCTTCATGTACAAGTACTCTAGGGCAGATGCTGACACTGTTTGCAGAAAAGTATCAACTATCTTACTGTTTTAAACAAATAATTAATAATAAGGTGAGACTGAGGACAGACAGATCTCAGCAGCAAGACTCCAGATGTGTAGCCTCCTTACTAGAGCTCAGAGACAAATATTTGGGACTGAGATGCAGAAGCAACATTTTCAAAATGCTTTCTTACTGGGATGTGGCATTAAAACTTGGTCCAAAATTCACTTCAGTGAAATCACTATGAGCCTTTCCATTATTGCCTGAATCATGAAGAAAGAATAAAAATTCTGAAGTGTTGCAGAGGTATAAGGCATAATTTCATTTTCAGAATCAATAAGTGATACTTAAATACAATAGTCATTTTTCTTCATATCTGAGTTCTTCTGCAGAAGCTGCCAAAATTGCTTTTCCCACACGACTATGCGTGTAAGGTCAAAATTTTCAAAAATGTATCTTTTTAGTATTCTGAAAGGGTATCTCATTTGGCAGCTTAAGTGTGAAGCAGCCCAGTCCCACTCACCTTGTGGAACACTAATTTACTCCAAGTTGAAGTAAAGGTTTGGATGCAGATTATTATTATTAGACTAGTGATTTGAGAAAGCAATTTGCCACGGACAGTGCTGCAGCTGTTACTTTTTGCAAGATACCTCTACCTTCCAGAGTTAGTAAACTAAAAGGCCTGTATGATGATGAACAGATATTTCAGAGTTGTCCCAAAATAATAGCAACTCTGACTTGTTTCCCTAAAGTCTAATGAACATTACTGATGCTGCTGGAGAAAAGCTGGAAAGGAATTTTTTCTTACATGTAACACTGGGTTTGGGTAGATTTCTAAACATTACTATATTTAGAGGAGCTACACTGAAGAAATGGGACAGCCAAAATGAACAGCAGGAAGTCCCAAACTGCAGGCATGGGAAGGGAGGAGAAAGTGTCACATGATACAAATAAACACGTGCTAATATCGCACACTAGCCTGGCAGCCCACCAGCCTAGGTGCACCAGAAGAATCAACAAGTCAAGAATGCATCCTCCTACCTCCAGGCCAGTCTACTGGAACTTGGTCATAGTCAGCAGCTACTACGTCAAGAGATCAGCAGCAGCTAATGTAGTCTGAGAAAAGGATCAGCCCCCTACTTTACAGACTAGATGCAGAACAGGTTTGATGTGGCAAGACAGAAAGGGAATTATCATCACAGGCTTCAGCATCATCTATATATTGTTGGGTGATTTAAGAAACTGTTGTATAGATTCACTACTGCTCTGACTCTGTGACATGCTGAAAGATGATGGACTGAATTAATAACTCAAGGAAGCATAATACCTTTCTAAGGGCACAATAACTCATTTGTTTGTTGGGGTGGAGTTAGCTTGTTGTTTCTTCCTCCAAATTGTGCTGAGGTATTTGGAAGAGTTTTTGATACAAAAATAAGAGAAGGTAACTAGGGAGATGATTAGATCAAACTCTAAACAGTGAGAAGGAAGAGATTAGAAGATGAAGACAGAAGGCAATTTGGGTGAGAGCAGCTATGAAAGCAAAAGAATTTGCAAATGCATTCACAATACAAGGAGGGAGAACAAGCAAAGTAAGAGATTTCAAGAAGGAACTTTAAACAACTCAGAACAGAGTAGGAGAGATGTCAGGGAAATAGGTGTGAGAAAAAAAAGATTGTCTGTTTCTTACAGAGAAATAAGGCAAATTTAAGTTAGACACAAAGTAAAGCATTCTAACATTAATGACATGTAAGTACTTAAATAGATGCCTAGGAACACAGGGGAACCACCATTACTGAGAGTTTTAAGAATAAGCTAAGCAAACATCTGTCAAGATATGCTTAATCCTTTCTTTGAGTAGATAGAGGAACTAGAGAATTTCTAGAGGTCTTTTCCAGTCCTGTGTTTCACGATTTCTATGCTTATGCATCATACAGAGATTAAAAGATTGCTAAAATAAGTAATTTTTAAGCCCTGGCGTTGAAACAGCAAAAACACTAGTCAGAAAGCCTAACTATTTCCAACAGTCAGATGCATCTGCTGTAATCGGCATTTTGTACTGGTCTCTTTTTCCACTTCTATTGGCAGAAATGACACCCACACAACATGTGTCCAGGCAAGCACCTCATTCAATTTCATTTTTATCTAGCACGATATGTCCGGAACACACGGCACAGGGATTATGAAGATCTATCTTGTTAAAAACTTATGAACTTTTCTATTCAAACTGTTTTGTCCACTGGGCTATTCAGAAACACTTAATTACTTCAATATCTGCATTGGGATGGACGCATAGACCTTTTCTTTGCATTTGTTATCACGTGAGGAATGTGGCACTGTATGTGACAAGTACCTGTGTTCCAAAACATCAATTAAGTTAGGCGGACAGACAGCATCTGTTACATCATGTTAAAAGGCAAATTCTTATATCCTAATCTGTACATTTTCAGGAAACACTTGTAGCTAATACCATTCTGACAGGCATTTTACAGAAATAGCTTAAGATACTAACAATAATGTCAATTAGAAATAAGGCTAAAAAATTAAAATTGATCCCAAATGATATGAGTTGCTTGGATTTTTAAATTCAACTAAATCTGAAACATTGATCAAAATTCAAACTAACCCACATGAACACTAGGAACAACAGCAGTTCCCATAACTTATTTCACCTTTTTTGAGGTTGTGCTGAGCACTGCAAGCACATTGTGATTGTATGTCTATTCCAACAGCAGAAAGAAAATGTGATGGAGCAAGCCAACAGACCAGAACATCACTGCTGACAGAATTCACATCATCTGTAACTAGTGAAAAACCTGTCATCCAAAATGCGATTGTACCATTTGCCTGGCTTTTTATTTTCCTGTAATACTGCTGCACAGAGGATGTTGGCATGAGTTCATACACAAAAAGATTTGTTAGCTGATGGTATATGCCAAGTCTAACGGTGAATGTTACTTTTGGGGGGGCATCCCTCCCCCCAGAAAAGGAGGGAGGGAGGGCAAGGGAAGGCTCATGCCAAGGAAGGAGGTACAGGTGAACAGTTCCCATCAGGACCTGCTCACGCCCCTATTGGCTGTTCCTACTTGTGACGCCTTTAGCCCCGACTGGAGCACAGTAAGGGGCAGGCACTGCCTCCTGATTGGTTGTTAAGCTCTGTGCAGGGCAGTGATTGGGTCCCCTGACCACGCACAGCTGGCACAGGGGCTGAAGGGGTGGAAAGGGAGCAAGGCCTATGCCACAGCGGCTCTCACCTCCCTGGAAAGCCGTGGCCCTGCCAACCCCAGGGGGGTTTGCTTTGCAGGGGCAGGGCCCTGAGAATAAGTGTGAGGTAAGGGAAGAATCCTGCCCTGCTGGCTGTGGGCAACGCTACTAGGGCCACAGAGGTGCAGACAGGAGGCCCGTGGGTACCAAAATGTCCAAGGCATGCAAGGCACCACTCAGCAGTCCCCTGATGTTCTGTCAGAGCTGTGCAGTTTCTTACACTGCAGAATAAATTGCCCTCAATTCAAAGAACTCATATGGACCAAATCTTCTAAGGCTTTTCCTGGAACGGTTATCGTTTCTGAATGCTTAAGCAAAAACACCTTTAGGATTAAAAGAAATAAACAGGACTACAAATGACAAATGCAGTTTTTGTGTTCCTAAAAAACTATTTCAGCCTATTTTTTTAACAGTTCTTTTCATTCAATATTGCAGAGGTTTGAAATGACAGCTTTCAAACTGCTCTCACTGGAAAGTGCCCTTGGGTAGCACTATGGAATTGTTTTTTACCAAGCCAAACTGTAAGCTTTTTAGAGGGAACAATATTTTATCCCGTGTTTATGTAGTATTTAGAATAAAAACACAGGTCGTTGGAACAGTGTTTCGCCCTGTTGTCTTCTGGGATTTATTCACATGGGCAAAGATCGCCTTGTGCTTGGCTGCTGATTGTTCAAGCCTTACAGCTGACATTAAGCATCTTGATTAAATCAGGAAAGTTAACATAACACATTCAATCCTGACTCTATCCTCCAGCCATTCAGTCATTAATCATAGGTGGACACAAGATTCCTTGATGAACACAACAATAAAAGTTGACCTATAACAGTCCATGTAAGCAGTTTGAAAAGTATATTAAAAGTATAAGTTTATTTTGTCTTTATTAAACAAGGAAGAACAATCTCTTGTTTAATACACAACCCAGATAAACCTACAGTTTTGCTACTCTACTAATCAGTGTATTTTTTTGCACTGTTCTCAGCTGAGTGCCAATAACTCCTAGTAAAAAACCTTGTAAAATACAGGAAGAGATAAATGCAGCATTTCTATTGACATGTTAATACAGGCATTTCACAGGTATGCAAATTAAGCCCAGAGATTTTTCAAATTAAATTACTAGCCACTAACCTGAAGAAGTAATCAATTCTGACCACTAAAAGGGTTTTAAATAGTACATACTGTAGAACTCTTACAAGAATAAGGCAAAACTCCACTGCAAGAGATTTTCTTTAAAGAAGAAGCAGGTATCTATCTATTGAACTTACCAAAGTCACACAACTTCAGAACATCATTGTGGCTTATTAAGAGATTCTCTGGCTTGATATCTGGAGTATCAGAGTAAGAGAGGAAAAAAAAATGCTGTTAACATCTCTTTTTAATTTCAAACTTTGTCAACAAATATTATTTCATTATAAAATAGAGATATTCATGCAATCATAAACAAAGCATTACAAGAGCAACTGCTGAAACAGCTTCCAGCAATTCAGTTTATGAACATGCAGAATTTATTTTCTGCCTTTCAAAGTCTTTTAGTGTTTCCCAACAAAATATGGGAAGATAAAAGGTGATTACAGATATTCTTGGGAAGCAAACCAATATGCAGAATATTGCGTACTGCAAAATAATACAAAGAACTAACATTTAATTACCCAGTTAACCAATAAAACGTTAAATATGTTGTGGTCAACATTTTCAGTTATGATCATCTTGATCACCTCTTCCAATTTGTTTAGAAAAAATGTGTTGTCTAGTTTTAAGCCTGTTTTTTTATTCCTATGTGGGTATTGTGGTATCCATGTATGGTATCTTTTTCAAACTATATTTTACAAAATATTTTCAGACTCTTGCTTATGTTTGACCAGTCTCAAATATAAACAGCATATTGTATGACAATTTTATTAAAAACATAAATTAGAAATGTTAATCTTGCAAAGCCACAAGGCAAAATACAATTTTATTAAATCAGGATAAAATATATAAAACTAGATAAATCCACACTTCAAGATATGTACTTGATGTTTAGGGGAGAAAGTAAACATACAGAGCTGAATGCATGGGAGCAACTGCCTTAAGAAGTAAAACAGAGGGGTTATTTTTCTCCTAATATTCTATTATCAGATTCAAAAGTGAAATGACTGAGAGCTATGAAATGTTTAAAAAAATTCCTGTTCCTCTGGCAACGTTTGTACTGCAATTTCATTTTGCTGCACATATGATACAATCTTTATTCATACCCCAAAGACAGTGGACAGTAAGCTTTATCTGTAGATGAACTTACTTTTAAAACAATCTGAAGTCATGCAGTAGACTTAGGACCTAGCCAAATTAAGTTTTTTTTGTTTTGTTTTGTTTTTTTTCCTGTTGATATAGAATCATAGAGTCGCTTAGGTTGGAAAAGACCCTTATCATCGAGTCCAACTGTGAACCTAATACTGCCAAGTCCACCACTAAACCATGTCCCTAAGTGCCACATCTACATGTCTTTTAAATACCTCCAGGGATGGTGAGTCAACCACTCCCCTGGGCTTCACCTTCAAATGCTTGACAACCCTTTCAGTGAAGACATTTTTTTCTCTTATCCAATCTAAACCTCCCCTGGTGCAACTTGAGGCCATTTCCTCTGCTCTTATCACTCATTACTTGGGAGAAAAGACCGACACCCACCATGCTACAGCCTCTTTTCAGGTAATTGTAGAGAGCAGTAAGGTCTCCCCTCAGCCTCCTTTTCTCCAGGCTAAACAATCCCAGATCCCTCAGCTGCTCCTCAGAAGACTTGTTCTCTAGACTCTTCACCAGCTCTGTTGCCCTTCTTTGGATGCATTATAAAGCAATTGCTTATATTTATGTTAAATGCAAATTACTTCAAGCTGTAACATATTTCCCTTTAGAAAGCAAATTCCCACCTGGGGCTTATTTCCATGTGGAGAACTACACACTTACCTCTGTGAACAATATCATTCTTATGGCACCAATGAATTGCTTTAATTAGCTGGTAGATATAGCTTTTCACTTTTTCTGGTGGAACTCCATTTGGCATTTCTTCTAGCAATTCAAGCATATTCTAAATGTTTAAGAGACACATTATTTAAAAGAGTTATATCATAGTTGCTACAAGGTAACACACTTTCAGCATTCTTTAGCAACACACTTAGGCCAGTGAGCCCGGCTATGCAAAATCAGTAGTTTAACATTCAAGGTGTGTATTTTAATCATAAGCATACTGCTAGCTGTTTTCATTGTAGAGAAAGCACTTGTCAGGACAATAAACCTTACAGGTGAACCACAAATATACCACAAGTCCTTAAAAGACTATCATCAAACAACTTATCCTAAAACTTCTAAAAAGTCATTTAGTTGCAAAAAGTTGCTTAAACAGAAACACCAGATGAGTGTGGCTCTATGAAAAACTTATTAGAGCGCAACATTTTCTAAATATCCAGCTGTGCTGTAACATTCTGTTTTCTTCATTATTAAGCTAGTTCTGTTGCTTTGATGAGCAGAGCCATGATGAATCACAAACCATGTCTGTATGTGAATGGGTATAGATAAAGCAACATGAGCCTGTTAGTGCAAATGAAGTAACATAAAAATGCCTCATAAGGGCATAAATAGTAACCTAGGGAGTATCCTATGTCTATATATTGACCGTATACATATTTGCACTACAGTAACTATGGCAATATTAACTGTTCTATGGATATACCTAGGGAAAAAATAAACTGATTATTTATATCAGTAAATTCCTTCTTTGAAAAAGATATTTTTTTTTTTTTAGATTTCCATTATGTTAGCAAATGTCTCCAATTTTGGACAATTAGAAGCACAATGGAGTTTGTACCGAATCAATAATGGGCAGCATCAGCCCACTTGAAAACAGAAAAGTCTTATTTACTCAATACTGAAATAGAAATATATTGCCTTACACATAATTTGAGCATTTGTACTGATTTTACATTTAAATTTACATTTAAATGTTTACATTTACATTTAAAATAAATTTACCTTGTCTTTGAAAAACATTTTATTTATCTGTATAATAAATTTTTTGAGGTTTCTCTTGTAAGATATTTTAATGAACACAAATATAAGACAAACCAAGTAGAACCTTTGGAAGTATTTGAAACCATTTCTAAGTTTTGCGATCTGTGAATGAATACTGGAACTCATATGCTTGAATTTAAATTGAAATACACTTCAGATCTGAGAAAAGGAAGTTTCTATTAAGGAACCATATTGATTTTAGTTAGACTTGTCCACACAGAACCCTGTGTGTCTATAAGTCAAGAAGTTAGTGTTACAAATATGAACTAGAATAGTAGCATCAACACAGCGAGACATAATTCTATATGAAGATATTAAGGAAGGGGGATGATCAGTAAAGGAGATTAGACTAAGTGTGAATTTAAGTAATCTGGATTTGAGTACTGCAAAGCTGAGACTCCCTGAAGGCCACAAGGTGCTCATCACCAGTTAAAACAAAAATTAGCCTAACATGCCACTTGTATTTAATTCCTTCTACCCCTCCCTCATTCAAAAATAAAGAAAACCCCCTGGTCTTCAAATAAACTATTTTGGAAACTATCTGGCATATCTGAAAACAAGAAACATACATGTACTGTGAAGTTTAACTGAAAATAAAGGTGACCATTAATATAGAAATGACATTAGGCACACACTATACATTATGTTTATCTTAATCATTATATTCCTTTATTCTGATGCAAATAATGTTATATATTGCAGCCTGGTGTTTTTACCAATATTAATGACTTTTGAAGTCTACTACTACTCAGGTCAATGAAATGTCCTTTGCTTATGCTGCTCTTTCAACCCACTACTATGGCGAGCTTAGCCAAGTCAACTATAATACAAAATTAAATGTATGTTTTAAGTTGGTGCGTGATCAAAGACATTCCACGTGTCTGGAACAACTACAAAGGACATGGGTGGAACAAGTCAAGCTTTGGACATCAGATCTAAGTAAGATCCACCACACTGGAAGTTACTGATCTGTTGGTGAAAACCAAAACTGATTTCTGCCAAACTGTGGGCTAATATAGGTCACCTCACATTATGCAATAAAGTTATATGACATAATAAATTGTAAACTGAGGTAAAGGAGATGCAGTATTTAGGGTGAGGAATCTTTACATGAGAGAGAATTGAAGAGGACTAGAACTCAGACTGCAATATAACACTGAAAGGATTTTAAATGAAAATTTCAATCAAGGGAACAATATCTCATGAAAGCTACAGAGATACACACAGTAAAAATAAATGCAAGCTTAAATACATGTATCTGAATACCATCTAATTATTTCCACGAAGAAATGATAAATGTTTAGAATTCAGAGGGAAGACCTTCATCACGAAGGTTGCAAAAATAACGAAAAGACCAATCTGTTCTACGTTGTTTCTCCCTGGAAACAGACCAAGATCCCTGGCAGTAGTAGGTCAATCTAAGAAAATTTTGGAATCATTTCAAATGAGGTCAGGATTGGAAATCATGACCGTGATCTTTGCCAAATCCTTCCAAGCAACTATTGTTACAGAAATATACAAACAAATCCCATTTTTAAAAGGAAAGGATGGAGAAAGTTGAAACAGATTCCAAGGTCAAAATTCTATGATCCTGTTTTGAAAACCTATGTCAGGATCCATTACACAACATAACACAGAACAGTTAACCAGCTTTACAATTAAACTGGACTATAGAGTTCGGACTGATTTTTTCTTCAAACGATATGTATTCCAGTCTACATAATTTGAACATGTTTGTGTTCATATATGGAAGAACTTTTTTTAAATACCAACACACGATGTAAAAACAATAGTAAAGGTATCAGTGTTGCTTTCTCACAATAAATGTCTAATTGCAACCATTCAGATTCTATTAAAGTTTCTGCTATTCCTCTTTATAAATTAGAACAGCTTAATTTTCAAAAGTAAAAGTAATTTTAAAACTTTCCCAGTAAAAGCTGATGATTTAACAGTGGCAAAGATAGTACAAACTCACTTTTTCCACATATTCAAAAACTAGGTATAGTTTTCCTCTTCTTCTGAAGGCTTCCTTCAGCTCCACTATGTTCTCCTGTTTTAAGGTGCGAAGCATTTTAAGCTCTCGTAAAGTGGTTTCTTTGACTTCTTCATTTTCTAGAGTGCAAAGTAAAAGTGACAGAGTAAAAATTACTAAAAAACAAAACCAAAAATCACAAGGAAGAAGTGTTATAAAACTTTATTTTGAACCCCTGATAAAATTCTCTCTTTCTAGATATGAGAAAGGAAAAGGCTTATCTTCCAGTGTGGACTCACTCTGCTGCCTGGATACTTCTGTACTGTAAGAGAGGTAACTGGGGACTGCTATCATCATGCAACCCTCACAGACTTGCCATCACTACCATCTAGGTTTTCAGTGACAGAAAAAGTAATAAGAAACATCACTTGCATTTCTATCTCTTTCATAGGCTTCAAAAAATATGCATGTGTGTGTACAGACAAATCCTCCACCCCCAAAATACATGTCACATGCATGAAGCAATGGCAAGGATAATGTCCTCAGCAGAAACACTGGAATGCAAAGCTCACTTTGAAAAATGTCAAAAGAAATCTATTTGATTCTAAAATAATTTTATTCTCCAAAAGCCATAACAAATTTTAAGACTGAAGCACAGATCTGTAAGTCCAGGAAGTTTCCCCACAAGGCTTTCAATGGAAATTCAGTAATGCAGACCAGCATCGCAGCCACAGAGGGCACTAGAGCAAGTATTGATGCAAGGAAGAGAAGCCTTCAATCTGATTCTGAGGGCTCAAGAAATTTACCTGTTGTTTTGACAATTTAGTTGCCTGAAAGTTGTTCAAGAAAGGAGGAGTGTTTTATTAAAGCTTTTTACACAGCCTGTCATCAAGGCATCCTGAACTGACTGGGTTCTAGAGGATACTACCAATTAAATGTCAAATAAACAAATTTAATTATTTATTTATCTTTCATTTAGTAAAATGAAATCCATTAATTCAGTAAATTTGCCCATGAACATGTAGAAGCAGGGTTCTTAATCTCTCAGAACTGTTATCCACAACAGAAGGATATTAAATGGGATATGACTGCGTAAATTCAAAGCTAAATCACATTTGCAAATCATGTACCACAAAGACAGTCAGCGACAGAGGAAGAAGAAACAAAGAAGAGAAATTGTTTTTCCAAGCAATCAAAGGCAAAAACAGGTTTGCAGGGGAGAGAGAATAACACAGGTCGTGCCAATGCATGTAATCATCATCAGAAGAGAGAAAAAAAAAATTGAAGTGTAGCAGGAGGGAAAAGGAAAACAAAATACTATCATCACAAATGTTTTGATTAAAAATGTATAATTTAGAGCAATCTAAATCCTTTCATTGTAAAGCTGAGTGCTCGGTGTTGGTTTGCATCAGTCTGATTACATAATTTAATCTATAGCTAGATACTCCCTTTCCAGCACATTTAGCATGCATATGCCAAACAACAGCAAAAATTCAGTGAAACAAAAATGGCACTAGAAACAGTTACAGTATATTCAGATTTCTAATGAACTACCATATTAACAAGACAGATGCGAAATGGGCTGAATCAAATCCATCAAAAGAACTTCTGTCTTATTTCCAGAAACTGGCTACAACTCCGAAAAGCAGTCATCAGCCATGTAAACTGATATTATGTAATACTGTTGGAAAGCCAGGCTTAATAGCAACGTTATATTTTTTGTTTTCGTTTTTTAGTAGACAGCCTAATATAATAATCCTATTGAGGGCTTAATACTGGGATTTATTGCTTAAGATCTGTACTGAAAAGCCCTATTTAGTTTCAAAAAGCAATTCTGAAGTACTCTAATGACCTGATCAAGACTGTAACCACAATTAAATGATCTCCTACATTCTTTAGCAGGGATTTAAAAAAGATTTCTGAAGAGCAGAGCTAAAAGATTCATCAAATATACCCTTGAAGTGTCTGGCAAAATCAGCTGCTAAGCAAGCATTTGCACTGCATAAAACGACAGACACAAATCAGACTTTGCTGTGTTTAACTGACTCTGAAAATTACAGTCCTTGTAACCAGCCATACCTCCATGGCCACCAGCAATCATAGAACAATAACAAAAAAGAACAGTTTGCTAAAATAAACTGTCTGCTGTTTCTTTAAACCACACAGTTAGCTTTCAGCTAAAGCCTTGGTATATGGCAAATCATAGCTTCATTGCCTCAGGCCGGGATGACTCCTCTTATCACTTCACCCATGGTTTCTCCTTCTGTTTGTGCTAGCCCACTAGGGATCAGGGCTAGCTTCATATGTATGCAAGACAGAGGGTTGCTCTTGTGGTTGATTGCCAGTTTTGCCTATGACAGGATACTTGGATTCACTGTCCTCCAACAAGCACAGGTCAGAGAGCCAGTCTTGCGTTGTACAGATCTTTGGTTTTATTGCTGCTGGGTGAGGAATAGTTGTGTGCAGCACTGGCAATTGTTTCCATGTGTCCTGCCTTCTGCCACTCACTATGACAGCAACAGTAAACATTGCAGGAGTCAGCTTTTTCCCCCACTCAGCAAACTCGGCAACACTGAAGAGTACACAGAGGCTGCTGTGACGGGGCAAAGAGCAAGTTTCCTGTGGAGAATGAAGCCTGCTGAAATAAGGGCAGAGCTGCTGCCTCGCCACCCAGCTCCCGCAAATCATCTCATGGATCCCCAAGAGCTCTCCGATTCCTCTACATGACACTGAACTTCTCAGTGACCTCTCTCAGTTTCCTCCATTTACCTCTTCAAGTCCTCCGAACATTAATGATTCCCTCCCACAGACAAAGGGCGAAAAAGTCCAAAGACTCTACAAGCCACTACTACAAGAGGAGGTTTTGCCATTTTCTAATCACATCCAGTCTCCAAGTGATAGATCTTACTACCATGTGTGGCACCACAATCAGAGCCATATTAAGACAGATGCACCAAGAAAGAAAGGTAGTTATCTAGCTGGAGTGTATAATGCAGTCCCTAGGCAGGTATGAAGGATCAAGTGCCTTGAATATTCACAGAGCTAATAAATCATTATCATTTTTAAATCACGTCTTGATATATGAGACTTCTTATTTTAACTGGAGAGATATTAACAATGTAGTTATTGACATGAAAGATTATGCAGCAGAAAAGGTTACCTTCACTGTCTTTGAATTTCTTGATAGCCACAATTTCATGTGTCTCCTGTAAAACAAAAGCAAAGAAATGGAAATGAGCAAGATCTATTGTGATTTTTCCATTTTTTTTTTCCCCCTGAGCACCAGACTAAGAAAAAAATTAAGCATCCAGAGAAATTTCACAATGCAAAAGCAAGCTAACTGAAAATCTGGTAAATACCTCAGCGATCAGGCCAAATGCAATACAAAAACATGTGTAGCAAATACATTGCAATTAGGAACCCCAGTATTAAAAAAAAAGTTACATGCAACAAATTCATATTTAAATACATTGTTAAATTTTCAGAAGAGTTGTTCCTGGGACTCTTTTTGCTTACTTATTCTGAAAGTCAAACGATCTTTTATCTGATCAAAGTATGAGTGCCGGTGCTTATCTTTGTGAGCTAAGAAGAAAATACTGTAGTAGCATGTGGCTAAAGCCTACAATGAGACCTGTAATTTTGGTTGCCAAAAGCTTTTGGGTTTCAAAGTTCAAATATCCACAAAGAACTTGATTTTAGGAAAGCAAATTCTCTGTGCCTCCTTAAAACAAAAAGTTGTAATCTTAAAGGAGGCCTATCCAACACTAGAATCACTAACTATATTTCAAGGTGTTAATCTATGCTTACTACATGGTCATAGGTGATAACATTGTAACACATACCTGCCTTTGCATTCCTCTAGTATTCTCTATTCTTACCAAACCTGCTCATCGTAGGTCATATTTTTCTCATAAATGAAGACATTTCTTTTGCCACGT
>NW_010108037.1:15671-28219 GCF_000699245.1 Pterocles gutturalis | reverse complement strand
AATGCACATGGCTATAATACAGCCAACGTTATATGACTAGTGCAGGTCTCTTCATATAACGATGCAGCACATGAATTTTAGTAACATGATGGGGAAGAAGCTTTAAGGTCACAGAGGACGGGTGGGTGAGCAGATGGACAGTAGGCTACCTGAGTTACCTGATAAGATAGATCTAGCTTACACACCCTTTCCAAGCATCACATTAAAAAAAAAAAAAAACCCCACTATTAATAGCATACCAAGGATGGATTGGAGAGCAGCAGTAAAAAAGTGAAGCCCTTCTGGAATACAAGTGCATAACCAAGTACTGAATAACCCAAACATTTACTCCATTTTTCATTTCAAATTGTCACAACACATGAACCTCTAGAACACTTGATCCCATTTAAATAAGAGCACCTGGAAAGACTGCTGTGGAGAGCAAATAATGCCTTCTAAGGTCTTTAAATGAAACTTTATACTACTATGAATAAAAATCAATTAAAATGAGTTGCACATTGATATTGCACCTGTTCGCTGGAAAGCATTATAATGTAAACTTCGCCAGGCTGAGAACCCTGTGGTTTGTCCAAAACCAACATAAGAATATGTATGTGTGTGTATATAATTTGCATGTTAAAAAAAAAAAAGAAAAAAGTATTTCAATCATCACTGATAACATCTATCAGAAAATCCTGGAAACATTACGTTATGTGTTAAGTGACCAAACTATTACCTACCTCTCATTGAAGAACAGTAGTTCAGCAGAAGCAGCTCATGCTACTAACTCTTAGAGAGGAGTTGCATCGCTTTTCTTCTACCAAAATCTACCTTTCATATACACTGGTCTAATCTGAAGGCTGATACATTACATAAATCCAGCTGAAATACTACAAAGGTCCAAGCACTTTGCTCAACCAATTTACAGAACAGCAAAGAAAGGGATGTCAGAACTGAGGACACAACACACATTTTATGTTTGGAGTAAAAGGTTTGTCTACAGCTTTTACGTCAAATACAGCTCCTAAATATTTTTGTTTCAGGCAGCTTACACTCAATGGTCTAAAGTAAACTGAACAGACTATTTTACTAATTGTATTGTTACTGCTAAGTTATAGTACTGTTGTATTTATTAACTCTAACTGTAGTTAGAATAGTAATAGCACTATGAAGGAACACTGATAACAGCGTGAATGAATTTAGCTTATTTGACTTCTGTTATCTACTGTTAGGTGCTTTAGCTAATTAAGCCTCTGCAAGGTTTTTCAGAAAAGGAACATCATAATTGCCCTCAAAAGCCTCTGCTGACTGTAACAAGCCTATGTTTAGACAGCGCGCATACACCACTTAGCAGATGAGCCCAATTTATCGGTCAGCATTCCATTCCTATTTCACATGAAGGAAAATAAAAGTCTGTAGAAGTTTCAGCAACCCTTGAAAGGCTGTATTTTTTATTCTCAAGGTAATAGCTAAGTACACTGAAAGAAATGTAGGAGTTAAAAGCTGTTGCCTCACACAGAGAGGAATTCTGCACCACTCAAGACATATAGTTCAAGTGGCTTCTCTGCCATATGCTGCTGTCCCTGTACAGTGAACATTATTATTTTGGAAATCAAGTTCTAAAAGGTCTTGGGTCACAGTCTTGCAAAGACTTGTGTAAGATATGCCATCAAAAGTCCTGTAGGAATTTGACTATTCTCAGTATTTAACGTACAAGTGGCTCTATGAAGAACAGGAACCTAAAGACCTTAGCAACACACATATGGGAAAAAAAAGTTATCCAAACAGTTCAAAATGCTATAACACTTAAGCATTTTTAATTTGAAGAGCTTTAATGAAATAATACAAGTGATAAACTAATTAACATTGTCATAGTTAAGCAATCAAGAATTTACACATAACATATTCCCTACCTTAAAAAAACCCCCAACAAACCACATATTCCAACAACTGAAAGTGAAACAGCACCAAAACGCAACTAGACAAGAGGTGCTTTGAGGAGCTGCACTAGTAACATTCTGTTCCTCCTGAGGTAGGGACATTCTTGGCATTCTTTAGGAATCGACTACTGATGAAGCAATCAAGCCAAAGCTAAAATGGATACAAAGCCACTGAGGATTATGAGCATAGATTTTTAAATATGATGCACCTGCTTGTCAAAAAGTCCGTTAACTTCCCTATGATGTGGAACACCTCCAAAACGGTAGGGTTTGGGAGTGTTCCAGCAGGCAGAACAGAAAACTGGAGTTGAGTGCATGCTTCCCATTTCTTGTTCAAGTGCTCTAAACCAACTAAATAGTTTATATGAGGTGACATAAAAAAAACCTGTAGCTCTTCATCAATCATGTTTTGAACTAGTTTCCAAAGGAAGAAGCCATTCAAATGCCCTGGTTTTCCGTCTCTCCATTTGTCATCACTAGTAATCTTGAACTAGGTGTCCAGTTTCAACCAATTTTACAGAGAAAGACAAGTTTTAAGAAAGACAAAATTTAGAAAAAAATTCTTAAATTTGTCAGCCTTATATTGAATATCCTTCCTTGGGGGAAGAAAGCAGAACTTAATCTCCTATGCATTGTATGATGTTGCAGACAAGCAGCCTATGTAGACCGTGCAATGAACTAACATGCAGAGCTTTTGATCAGCCATTGTACGTAATTGTCATTTACACAAACTATTACAGAATGAGATTGGGAAACACAGAACACCTTTTGTATATGAAACAATTCAGCAGGCATATAGTACAGGTGGTAAGAGTATGCTTCTTGGATTAGGAGACATTCTAGAGCTGTCAGATGATGCAGGTCAAACACAAAATTTCAAACAAGTACTGACATGCACTAGGTGCAAAGCAAACAGACACCACATTGCTAAGCCCTGAGGAGAAAGACAGAATTGGGGATATCAAGAAAAGCAGAGCTTTGAGCAATGAGGGAATTCAACAGTGAAAATTCAAACTCCTGTGGGAATCTGAAAGGTTCTTTACAGATCAAATTTAGACTTTGTTACTTAAAACTTTACTTAAAAGCCTTTTTGGAGGATCTCAGCTCTTTTGTGGATCTGGTTCTCTCCTCCTCAAACAGGCCAAATTTCAATTCTCCAAAATAGAATTGCCATTCTCTAAAATATCTTTTTTGCATTTCAAAGGTTTTTTTCAAGACTGTACTCTGAAACAGAACATACTGTAAACAATGTTCAGTCTGATTGCAGAAACCCTCCTTAGACAATAGCTCAGTATCCAACGCCTATAATGGAAAATTCTCTGTCATGGAAAATTCTCATATCCAATTAATGTATCATCTAGGCACATTATCTGTTACTAGTTGATTCAATGTTTGAGGCTTCAATGGATATCAAACAAAGAAACAACTCAAGTAATCCTAAATACGCTGTGCTCCTTATGAAACACAGAATGTCCTTTCTGATCTCTACTACTTAATACTGCTAGCTTATATCATGAAGTATGAAAATTTGAGTTCACTTAACTGTAGTTTTGCTTCACTGAGCTACATTTATTACTAAGCATCTAATTATCTTATTCCACTGAAAAGTTCTGGCCATAATATTCCACTTTATATTCTAAGGCAATGGCAAATTTGCAAATGCACAAGTAAAATCTCTCTTGGCATTGGTACTAGCTCTGCTTATTAAGCAAGGATATTATAAATATTCTATGTTTAAAAACTATACAAAAACCACTGTTTTCCAGTTAAGTATGCAACAACTAATGAACTTGACTGAAAACACTTTGTGTAAAAGTTAAAGACATACACAAACATTATTCAGACTCCATGATTACGTGTCTAAAATGTGGCAAAATATGTCTCTTCTCCATGTACAAACCTGCTAATACCATTTGATAAGGGCAAACAAAAAAAAAATAATCCATGTCTGTTCCATTTCCTTTATATATAAATATATACGGAAAGAGGAGGAAGAAGATACCTGTTCACAGGAAAAGGTTTCTCCAGTCCTGGAGATGGGAATGACTTCATGCTAGGGCTCAGTTCTTTCCTTTACTTCAAAATACGTGTGGTAATTGCCTCCAGAGAAAACATGTGATTTACTGTCTGTCTACTTAGCCACAGAGGAGAGGCGAGTATGCGTAAGGGAGCAGAACAGTTATCACAACTCTTGTGCTAAGCCACCCAGAGATTCCTCTCCCAGGTTTCCCACAAGATTGTGGCACCTGGTATTTTCTATCATCGGTATCAAACTAGAAGAGTTCTCCGATTCAAAAGCATTTAATTTTATTGCATTTAAAGGACAGAGTCCTATTTTTCATTGTCTCTGCATAATATATATGACATGACAGTGCTTTTTCAGAACAGTGCAGGAATGTATCTCTGTTGTTTTCTAGAATGATGTTAAATTATGCTAGTGCTCAAGGTGAAAGGTATTCCTCAGCATACCTCAAGATCTTAGAACTAAAATCATTCTTCTCTTAGAAGAGGAACATATCCCACCAAACTATATGCTGTTCTTGAAAATATCACGTTTCAAAAGTTTCTGTTAGGATTTTTTTCCCCCCTTTTTTTTTTTTTTGCATATCAAGGAAAATTTGACACAAATCATAGGTACACAAAACATTATTGAAAAATAGGTAAGATTATGTCCTTCAGAAAGTTACGTCATTCAGCCATATTTTTAACTGCCTTACCCTATATGATTACAAGAATTTCTCAAGTGTAAATTTTTTAAGCAACTGAAAGAATAAGTGTTTATAAAAAAAATCAACAAACAGGACTAGAGACAGTGATAGTCAATACTGAGCACGTGCCATGTTGCTGCTTTTACTCAGGTGGTGCTGCTCCCGCAATATCTAGTACCTCACAACAGAGTTTTATGTTGCTATATCAAGTGGCATATTATGTTATGATATTGCATGTTCTGTGATTGACTCATGTTTTCCACCTCTACATGTATGAGGCTATAGTGCCCAAAGATAAAAGCATGCCTAACTCCTGCTAGAAAAAGTGAAATCAATCGCATTCTCTACTGACAGATAATATTTATATTTTATAAAATAATCTAGCAGCAGGAAAGAAACGGTGATCTGATCTTCACCAATTCATAATTACATTCTCACAATTTAGTTTGTTACAACAAAGACACAAAGAAAAAAAATAACAAAATTCAGCCAAACGTACAGATTCGTAGAATGGTTTGGGTTGGAAGGGACCATAAAGATCAAAGGGACACCTTCCACTAGACCAGGTTGCTCAAAGCCTCATCCAGCCTGGCCTTGAACACCTCCAGGGATGTGGCACCTACAACTTGGCTGGGAAACCTGTTCCAATGCTTCACCACATTCACAGTAAAAAACTTCCTGCTAATATCTAATCTAAATCTACCCCTTCTCAGCTTAAAGCCATTACCCCTTGTGCTGTCGCTACATTCCCTGATGAAAAGTTCCTCCCCATCTCTCCTGTAGCTCCTGTATATGTGTGTGTGTGTGTGTGTGTGTGTATATATCCCACAGCTAATATCCCTTCTAAACAAAACAGTCCAGTTTGACTTGCATAAGCACGATTATGTTCTTCAATATTTAATGTTCAGGATAGATCCTTCAATAATCTGGATACCAGCAAAAATCACAGAACACTAAGCAATCACCAGAGAGGCAACAGAAGCTCATGAAAACATTACAAGACAGTAAAGCATTTATTGAGTCACTTAAAGTTTTTAAAAACCAGATAATTCATTTTTTGAAGTTACTGTCAAAACAAGAACATAAACCATTACCATTTTAGTCAGTATTGATCAATTTAACATAAATGTAATAATCGTCATCACAAAAGTCTTTAAACTTAGGCCAAGTCCCGAGAGGTAACAGGCATCGTTACCTGCATGTAAATCAGGTCCTGAAGACATCACCCAGACACTGTCCTGACTCCATCTGCATTCTGTCTTAAAACATTGCTACATTTAGACAGTAGTATCAGATCAGAACACAGCTTCCTGTCTTCTCAAGACTTCTAACATTAGGTGATGGCAATATTACAACATTACTTTCAAAATCTAGTGGACTATCTTAGAATATTCTCTGCAGAAAAGACGTGCAAGACGATGGATTCAATTTCTTTTTTTAAACAGTTTGACATTGGGAAGTATAAGTCATAGCAATGTGTATTCTTGCACACCTAAAATACTTTGGAGTACTTGCATCAAGAGTTATTTCTCTCTTTTAATCTTACATTTCTCCCTTGAGAAAACTGTAATTATTCAATTTTTCAGTTAAAAAAACCCCACACACTTGGTTTTTCTATGAAATATCACACTTGGCATAGGAGAACTTCCAGGTAATTTCTTCCTAACCCAAAAGTCCTATTTATTTTTAGGAAGAGACAGAGCATCTGGGAAATAGTGACAGAAGAGTATGTCTAAGTTATCACAATGCCTTTATTTACTGCAAAATTGATCAGAATTTTTCCAACACATCCATGTTACAGTTTACCTGAGAAGAAGTATCTAGAATGCATTACCACAAAACAATTTCATATCTCTTGAAACCAGAATGTTATTTACTCACAAGCTAAGTGCAGAAACCTCTAAATGGAACAATGATTTATATACTTCACATGCCCATTTTAAAGAAGATGCCTACACTGTCTCCTAGTTGAGGAAGAACAAAAAGAGGACCAGAGAAAGCTCAAAGCATTCTGGACCCAGTAGAAAACTTACAAACTGTAAAAGCTCAGCTATTCCACTGGGGAAAGAAGCATAAGAAAAGGCTGAAACTTTTACCTACCAGTTTGTCAGGAAACGACCAGTAAACGAATGCAATGATGGAAAGAGAATTTTTTTTTTAATGCAAGTATATTGAAACAGTTTCTCCAATTTTTTTATCTATGTGTTTCATAAACACGTGCAACAACTACATTGTGGTTTAACCCCAGCTGGCACCTAAGCCCCAGAGAGCCGCTCGCTCACTTCCACCCTCAGAGGGGTGGGGAAGAGAATTGGACGGATAAAAGTGAGAAAACTCACGGGTTGAGATAAAGACAGTTTAATAGGTAAAGCAAAAGCCGTGCATTCAAGCAAAACAAAACAAGGAGTTAATTCACTGCTTCCCATCGGCAGGCAGGTGTTCAGCCCCCTCCAGGAAAGCAGGGCTCCAGCACGCGTAATGGTTACTTGGGAAGATAACCACCATCACTCTGTACATCTGCCCTTCCTTCTTCTTCCCACAATGTCGTAGTTTTACCCTGGCTGTCAGCAAAACACAATATTGTTCGCTTACCCTTCCCCCTCCCCCCGCTCCCAGGAATGGGGGAGAGGATTAATGGAATAAAGGGAAAAGAGACTCATGGGTTGAGATAAGAACAATTTAATAACTAGACTATGTTAATATTGGAAATAATAATAATAATAGTAATATATCCAAATATACAAATGAGCGATGCACAGTGATACTGCTCACCACCTGATAACCAAGGCTCAGTCTGTTCCCAGACAACGATCTCAGAGCAGGGAGAATCCCAAAACCACAATCCCAGAGCAGAGATAAGAGCCCGAGTGCCCAAGAGACCAAGACGACCCTGAGAGAGGGGCAACCCAGAGGGAGAGAACTTCTGGACAGACCCTCATCTATCTACTCGGCATGATGTGCAAGATATGAAATGTAATATTGGCCAATTTGGGTTTCAGTCCTAAACCTAAGGTCAAATCCAAGGCTAGTAATTGGGGCTGTGCTCCCTCCCAGCTTCTCCTGCCCCTGCAGACACTGGCACAGCAGAGAAGCTGAAAAGTCCTTGACTGTCCTGGCTGCAACTATAAAAATCACTATGTTACCAGCCTACATCTCAGCACAAATCCAAAACAGAGCCTCTTACTAGCTGGTGTGAAGAAAGTTAACTCTGTCTCTCCTTCCTGTGCACTCCCAGCATACTTGCTTGTCGGTTGGTGTGAGAAGCATAGAAGTCCTTGATGCGGTGTAAGTACTGCTCAACAGTAAGTAAAACTTCCCTTTATTATCAATGCTGTTTCCCACACAAATCCAAACCATAGCTCTATACTAGCTATTATGAAGAAAATTAACTGCGTCTCAGAAAAAAAATCAGCACAAACTATGTGGTTAGCATTAAAACATTTTTCCAAATATGTTTTCCATATTTCCATATTTATTCACCATTTTCTCCAAGCAAGAAGTAAATATGTATTCTCAAAGAATTTGTACAATAGTGTAATGAAAAGGATGTGGAACAAAAAGCAGCTTTTAAATACTACAAATGCAGCTATTCTGGCTTTTCACAGTAAACTAGTATTATTGTAGCAATTTTTCAAATAATATGGCCTTCATTTCATCCTACTGTAGCACTAATCTGTATCATTTTACAATTTGACAGTATTGTTTAATCCCAACCCTAGATGTAAAGCAGAACCCAAATTCAGTATATGGCTATAAAATTTTCCTGATACTGAAATGTCAATAATAGTCATTTCAGTTTCAGACCTCAATCCTCTTCCAGTTCTATTTGACTTTTTTTTTTTTTTTGGTCTATCAATGCTGGAAATTGTCAAAATTTGGGGAATAAAAATAAAGCTATTTATAAATAGCATAATACTGCACTGGGCAGATACCAGCATTATTTAATTACTTCTTATAGCATAAACTTGACACTTGGAATACAAGTGATAACAAAGCGGAAAAAGCAGGAAGACAAGCTGTACTACCTTCATGGCCTCCTTTAAGATATTGCTGACTCCATAAATGCAGCGGTCAGCAAGACATTTTTAATTACATTGTATATCTTAATTCTTTGTTATTACTAATGTAATGCTCCTTCTCTGGGCACCCTGTAACTCAAGATTGGGTAGAACTTCTTGGAAAATATTTCTTTCTTTTGTTTATTTGGTTTTTTAAACACACATCAGTGCCAAAGTCTTCAGTGTTATTATTCCAACTTTGAGCATTAAAATACTTTCAGCATGATGGGCTAAACTTCTGACGTTCAAGAACTCTGACAGTTCAAAATTTAATTTTGAAATCTTTACTTCCGCAATTGACACAATTTATTTTTTATCTGGTACTTCCACATTTTAATTTTTTGTCTTTTTTCTTATCAACAGTCTGACAGGCATTTTCTTTAATCTGTAAAACAAGACCTACTATGAACCAAAGGCAAACTTGTCAAGCAGGTTCCTGAGGCCTAAACTCTTCAGGTGGAATTCAGTTTCAGACTAAGACATCTAAACTGGTGACAGCTAACATGGCTTCATTAAGGGTAAATCGTGCCTGACAAATGTGGTGGGCTTCTACAACAGGGTTACAGTGTTGGTGGATAAGGGAAGAGCAACTGACATCATCTACTTGGACTTGTGCAAAACCTTTGACGCTGTCCCCCATGACATCTTTGTCTCTAAATTGCAGAGACATGGATTTGACAGAAGGACCACTCATTGGCCAATAAGGAACTGTCTGGAATTGTGGTCAATGGCTCAACATCCAAGTGGAGACCAGTGACGAGTGGTGTTCCGCAGTGGTTGGTATCGGGACTAGTGTTATTCAACATCTTTTTTGGAGACATGGATGCGGATTTTCCCATTGTGGGTAAAATCAGTTGGAGTGAGGGCTTTTTTGTTTCTTTGAATTTTAAAAAAATGCCAGTCTCTTCTCTTTTTATCATGTATCTCCCCCAGTCTCCATAACCTTTCAAAGACAATCAAGAGCTGTCCTGCTGCAAGGACTCAGTATCTTTGGATGCTGCCCATGTAGTCTCATTCAACTCTTTGGGCTGAGGTCTTCTGAGCAATTCCAAATTCAGTTCTCACTCACGGCTGGTAATTCATCTTCCTCAACCCTTTCAATAAGGATAGAGACCGGGGAGACTTTGCTGGTGAAAAGCAAGGCAAAGAAGGCACTGAGCACCTCAGACTTTATCTGGCTCTGCTGTGACTCAATTGCCTGCTTCGCTCAGCAGTGGGCCTACACTTCCCTTGTTCATCCTTTCATTACCAAAGTAGCAGCAGAAGCCCTTCTTGCTGCCTTTGCAACTCTCAACTCCATCTGAGCTCTGGCTTTCCCAATACCACCCAGATCCACCTAAGAAATGTTTCTAAATTCTCCTCTGTAGCCTATGTGTGCTTCCACCTCTTGTATACTGTTTTGCACTGGAGCTCCATCGTGAACTCCCTGCTTAGCCAAGTCAGTCTCCTGAGAAGTCTACTTGATTCCCTAAGCACCGAGATGGACCATCCTTGTGCTTGGAGGATGTTGTTCTTAAAGGATTGCCAGCTTTCCCTTGCCTTTTAGAGCTGCCTCCCATGAGCTCCCCACCTACCAGTTTCTTGAATACTCTCTGTTCAAGGTCTGTATTCTGTTACTTTTTTCTCCTCAATGCACTCATAATCTTGTGGTCCACAATTTCACAGCTGTTGTAGTCACTTATTATAATAATCTGTCTGGCCCTTCCAGCACCCGTATTAAGAAATTTTCCCTGTCATCCTCCATACATCTCACCGCATTGCTCTTCCAGCAGATGCCAGGGAAGTTGAAGTCCTCCATGAAAACCACGGTCTGTGATTCAGAAACTTTGTCAGTACCTTAAAGAAGGCTTTGTCCACTTCGTCAGCCTGATCAGGTCGTCTACAAAAAAGTCTCAATACAATGCCACAGTTTTCTGGTCTTGCCTCCAATTCCGAACCACAGGCTCTCAACCACACTGTCATCCATCCCAGAAAAGACCTTCATATATCGGAGACATTCCTTCACACAAATGGAAACCTTACCCCTCTTTGTCTTTTGAGCCCATCCTTACTGAAGTGCTTGTATCCATCCATCATAAAACTGCAGTATTAATTTTATTTTAACAATTTTAAAATACTAATTAAATGTTTTAGAGAGCAAGCTAGAATGGGATTTCCCAAGCTTACTTTGCTCAGTTTATCATTACCTTAGAACAAAAAATTGTCTATCTTGGTGCTGAAGGAAAAAGAAAAAATTAAAAATAGCAGCAGCTACTGTCATTTCCACACTGCAGGCTTACACGCAAGGTTTGCCCTAACTTTACCCTTCCTTCTCATGCGCAAATGGCAGCAACAACTCCTCTGTATTCTGGAGTGGGCCTTAAATAACCAGAGGTAGTAATCATCTATTCAGATACCAAACAGCCATTGCAGATCTGCCCTGCAGCAGAAGCAAGAGCCATGTTTGAGGTTTTAATACAGTAATTTGGAAAAGAGCTATGTCAATGAAATACTAGGGCCTGAGCAGTGAGGCCCTGAACCAAAGTTGACCTCTAGGCGACCCTCATAACCTAACAATATAACTAATATGTACAATATTGATCACATATGCAATGTATTACCTTATTAATATATGCCAATTTATAAAAGCTTTTGTTGTAATGCTTATAGAGCTTTGCTGTAACGCTTGCTGTGTAAGGTTAGTCAGCAGAAAGATACAAATTGTGTAACAGAAGCCAAAATTAAACAGGGATGTGCCCTATCACCACAGATGGCAAAGGAATATGGCAAGTCGTGACAAGCTTTGTTGAGAGATACATAATGAAGATTAGTAGATTCTTTTGTTCTTGTTATCTCCCTTTCCAGCCCTGGCCAGGCTCGAGACAGAAGTTAACAAGGAGAAAACCACCCCAGATGTTTTTCACAGTTTAAGACAGAAAGTCATTTATTCAACAGCCCAAAAGAGGGGAACATTTGCAGAGAAATTTGGAAGCCTCATCTATACAGTGGACACACTGTATAGAGATTTCCAGTTGCCAGGAAGGACTCTACAAATCCTCGCTGCAACCGGGCTCCCCAGAGACTGCGGATCTGAATGATGGTAACGTATTAATAGGGCAATTGGTGATGTATCTTTCTTAATCACCATCGCTAACTCTATGTAGTAATGATTAGGTGCATTACCTTACTTTCTGCTTGCTATAGTAGTTTGCTTATTATTTTGCTGCTTTACCTTATCTTGCTTTAATTTATTTTCACTGTAGTATTTTTCTCATTATTTTATCACTTTAAACATAAGTAGAAATAAGCTAACTTCTTTAATTTGGTGCCTGTGTCCTTTATGCTAACCCCATCAACTGACAAAACAGTTAGTAATTATAAGCTTTATGCATCTGGGGCAAAGCCCAAACTACAGTGTTCTTCTTGTCTAGAATCCCAAAAATGAGAAGTTTTATGTTTAGTGTTTCCAATTTAAAAAAAAAATGTTTTAAACTGAAAGCTGTTTTTTCTCTCCATTTTGGACACACAAAACACTGTCTTGTCCATGCAATTCAGTAGGTAAAAGGTGTTACCAAATGTAAACAACACCTTTGGTAATCTGGTCTCAGCTCATTGATAGGTTTGGCTGTAGAACATTTCAGAGATGTCTACAGTAACCCTACAAATCTGCCATTCTATGTCCTTTCTGTCTCCTCAAGTAGCACTAAGGCTCACAAACATCCCTTTCACTTCTTTCAGATCTTTAATGATAATATTTTTGTGGTGTTCTCTAGGGAAAGGATGATGAATTTGAACAGGAAATGCCACCTATATTTTCTAGCCTCAGTTCTTTGGCTACTTCTTCCATTAGTTAACAGTATTATGGAGAGAAAGTAATTTCCACA
>NW_010108037.1:15394-15643 GCF_000699245.1 Pterocles gutturalis | reverse complement strand
GGATTTTGTGGCATTTACAAAAAGAAAGACATCTTTTTGCTCTCTAGTTTTGTTCCTCAAGAGATATTTTGCTGACATCATGCTCTTATCAAAGCAAAAATCTAGGCTGATCTCGCAACAGGTAAAGCTCTCTAGATGCAAGTTGGTACTATTTTCTTGTCCTCAGTTTTTTTATAGTTTTAGCTTTGTAATAGAGCAGGATCCTTTTTCCTGATGTTTTACTGATTAGTTCTCCTCACTTCTGACTCT
>NW_010108037.1:0-15363 GCF_000699245.1 Pterocles gutturalis | reverse complement strand
CTAGACAGATGAATGCCCTACAGAATCCTAGATCAACAGTCCTTCCTACTTCCCTTTCAATTTAGCTATTTTTTAAAAAAAGCTTTTTCGAGTCTGTATATTAAAATGGGTTTCAGTGGACACCTTCCTTTCTTCTCAAAGATTCTACATTCAGGTTTGTCGAGAAAGAAAGGCTTTTCTTCTTTAGGACTATACAGACAGTGCATTCTTCAATAAGACAAAAATTCTTCTCTCTTAAGACAACTGCCATTTTGCTCGACCAAGCATTTAAAGCTGCATTCCTTTTAGAGAGTTTCTCTGCTTTATAGAATAACTTTAATGAATAAAATTCAATCCAAACTGTTTAAAAAAAAGATAGCAGGCAAGATTCATACCTCAGAAACTTACGGGTTTTACTGATCACTGTTGCAGAGGTCAGAGGAACAGGAGGGCTGCCTCTACACAAGTTGTATGGTAATTTAGTTAACCTGAGAAGCAGAACATACATGAGGAAACAAAGGAATCTGCACCCAAGGAAGACTTCTATTACTACTAATAGATGAAGAAGAAACAGCAGCTGAAAAGAGAATTTCTACAGATTAAATTTCAGTTTTGGAGCTCAAAAAGGAAAAAAAAGTCTAAAGATCACACAAGTTCCAGGAAGATTAAAAAAAGCCATTCTAACAAAAACTGCCCCTACCTAGAAGACTAACACACCACACTTTTATATCTTGCACACATACATGCTTTTGAACCAGGAGGAAAAAAAAGACATCATGCAGAATTCAGGTTCACTGTGAAAGTTTGCCCAAACGTGACAAACAAACACTTGGAAAAAGAGGAAGGAAAACAGTGTCTTGATCTCATCAAGTTTATTGTCCCAAACACAGGAAATAATATGTGGGGAGAGGGGACAAAAAAAGTGCAGAATGAAGAGCTGACAACCAGGGAAAACACATAGGCTAAAGAGACTAGGAAAAGGTGGCAGACAAATGCAGGTTGAAAACAGATTGGAAGACAGAACTGGGGTAAGGCACCTGGACTCTGAAATTAGTACTAAAACCAGCGCAACAAATAAGCAAATGAACGTGTGAACATCTAGAATTTTACTGGAATCCAATTTTCCTGAAAGCAGAGGAATCGGGAGAATTCAGAAATAGCTGCAAACCCACTAAAACCACAGCATTCTGGTATGCATGGGGGATGAAGGCAACAGGTTACTAGCTACACCATCTCAAATACTAGAAGCTGACAGCTGTGTGACAACTGCGTGGGTATCCATATGGTGTTACAAGATGAATTTTGTATTTGAGAAGCCTAGAAAATTATGTGCAAAGAAGTTTATCACAGTGTATATAAGCAGGGCAGTATTTGAGGGGAAAAGGTAGCATTCTTTTATTAGAACTGCTGGTGCATGCAAAATAAACTTAAGCCCTTCTCCACACCTGAAATAGGAACAGCGATCGCCAAAGCTAAATTTAAACTGAGAACAAGTATATTTTGTTTAAAAAGACTCAACAAATGTACAGAAAACCTCAACTATTTCCTAAGGTAGAGTCTGTTGTCAAGGCTTTCCCCACAACTAGTAACAGCAGGGGAGGGAAGGAAGATTCAGCCAGAAGGTTACCCATTTTAACCATTTCCAGACAGTATTAATTACTTTTTAGAAGTTGGACTCTCTCAATTTATATAAAACTAGAGAGATTGGTTAGGTAAGACCTATGCAGTGAAACAGTGGATGAAATGAACTCCACTTAAGTTACCTGGCTTTGCAAACCTTCTGTCTCTGCGTTCCATTTTTTTTCACGCATGCACAAACTTAAATGCATGCACGTGCATGTTTCAGAAACAGTGATCAACACCAGTAACTTCAGAGTTGTTAAATTCTCTGTATCAGTTCTCTTTGAGTTCCACTGCTACATTAATACCACAGTCCATTGGATTGCTTTTGCAATACACATGCTAGAAATACAAATAAAGTATTCCAAACTGTGCTACTGAAGTAAGAACATCTCCATTGCCAACGTAACTGTGCAGCATCAATTCTCACATCCCACAAAGCAATCTGGCATAGCTAGCAGCAAGATCAGAATTTCAGAAGCTCATCCTTCTTCTTTAACCTGCACATTAAAGAATAAAGTACATATTCTCTGGTAAGAATATTCATGAAGCTATAAATATCTCTGCTATGAGCTTTGCGTTGCCTTTTCCTGGTACAATTGAAGGTACTACCTGCAATCAATAAAGCTTTAAATAACTTGCAAAGAGGGCCCCACTGGAAGTAGCTCCTCTCCTTACATTAAGCTTCCAGGAGCACGTTTCATATAAGATCTTTGGGTCAGAGCACAACGATTTACATCAGAGGTTGTCATAAGAAAAATACAGATTTAGAATGTATGTTATATATTGATCTCTTAGAGTTTAATTTCTCTTACTTCCAAGGCACTATAAAGATTCATTTAAATGAAACTGAAAGAAAAGGTAACACTTGGAAAGCTTTAGGATTCTTTGTGGAGTAAAGGTTTCAAATCTTTTCCATAGTAAAATTTTCTCTTTACTATTTAATAACAATACTGTAAATTCAGATTTGTTTAGGGAATTTTAAGATTACTGCAAAAACCCAAAAAAACCCTGTACAAGTAAGCTTGGAGCTTCACTGCAGTACTTGGTTTAAACTAGATGCAGATATGAAAAACAAAGCTTCTTCAGAGGAAGCTTCCCTTCTGTCCTTTGTAAACTGATATAGTAGCAAGCCTTCTGCTGGTACAGAGTGTAAACAATAGCTCTAGCAACAGTTTGTTGACTAGTGTTTGTGTTCAAATGTACTAAATATGATTTGGTTTCATTATAACACAATACCGGTTGCAAAAATTATTATTTTTAAAAAAAAACAACATTACCAAGTAATATTATATAGCCAAAGCTCTGGATGTGAACAAGTAATATAAAAGAACTTTAACAAGTGAATCATTAATTACTCTAAATCCAATTAAAATCCTAATTGGAAAAAAAAAAAATCTGTCTCCTCACACAGGTTTCACTCAAGTAGTACAGTGTAAATAGTCAACTACTGCCACGTCTTCAAAAAAAGAAAAGGTGGCCTTGCATAAAGTTACCGGTTAACCTCCCCTAGGCTAAAAAATCAAGAGAAAAAAAAAAACAAACCAAATCCATTGTCAAAAGATCCCTGGACCTTATTATTTCTTTATTTTTGTCTTTACACAGATTTATTCTTTGCAAGAATAAGCTGTGCCCTCATAATTTGATTCCTAGCCTGAAATTTTCAGAAAATATGTGTTCTCCCATTGAAAAATTCTGGGGCTTGTTGTTTACTGTAGAAATAGAGATATCAAAATTAAATAGACCCTTCATTTTCACTACCTTTTAAAAAACAGCTTAGAAGTGGTAAAAGATTGCCTTCCTTCGTGCAAACATTTAGGGAAAAAGCAAAAGATGCTTTAGCAACAAGGATAATTTTTCAGAAAGTTCCTGAAACATGATCTTCAGATGAAGAGACGAGCGAAAGCTGAGAAAATATAATTACAAGACTTAAGTTGTGAAGTTTTTTATACAGCTTTTGTTTAAAAACTTGTATGCTCCTGCTAAATACTTTGATAAAACAAAAGAATCATTGCCATTTGTATTTTATCCTGATGCACAAGTGTTCAATCATCCTCCTATTCACAGAAATAAAAAGGACCAGCTAATACATAAAAAAATCTGCTAAGAGGCAACAGAAGGAATGGGCTAGTATCAGTTCCTAAAACTCATCAGAAGAGACCACTTGCTGTAACTCATTGACTAAACACACGTGTGTGCATGTATACACTTGTGCATGGCTCTGTACATGTGAAACTGAAAGAACGCTGGTGAAGCAACAGAAGCTAATATTCAGTAATATAAACAAAAAACTATCAATTCCATTGAGAACTATAGTGAACAGAAAGTGAGAAATACTATAGACAGGCTGATCTCCCTTCATTTGCTTCTCTGATACTCATGTCATCTGAGAGAACTGGTTTGCAGACTCTATTTTATGTGACCTGGGGAACCTAGATGAAGGGGGCACTACATCCCAGAATTTCTAAACAGAAATAGCACTCCCTCTTTTTTGTTGTTGTTGTTGTGAACCTGCTAGAGTCCGTGGGATAGATGTTGTTCAGTCTCTCTTGAGCCTTCCTAAAGGTCACTAGTGAAGTTCCTACTGATTGCCTTTTTCTCCCCAAATAGTTTCTATTCTTTAGCACTACAGCAACATTTATAGCAGTGGAAGCATTTAAGACTTACAAAATTAATGCTGGTTCACAATACAGGCTGCAATTCCACCAGATACTATCTTGTATACATTTCTTAACACCATTCTTCACTAGTTCATGCTCTGAGGGGGAAAAAAAAAAAGGTACGCACCACTCGGATGAATTTTTCACACAGTCACAGGAAACTTGATCCTGCAGAAGCAGCAGCTAGTCAGCTTTACTCTGCAGATGGCATTGCCTGTAACATATTTCTGTGCATAAACATAGCATTACTCCATCTCCTTTGTAAATGCTAACTGATTTCAAGAAGATAGCTTGCCTCCTGGTCAAGATGTGTACTGCCAAAAGAAGAGGTAGGTGTAACCAGCCAACCAAGTTTTTTTGGTCCTACAGAATTTCATCTTTCCACACCTCAGTGCATAATCACACTTATAAATGTCACCTACCTCTATTACACCCGAAAACCTCACATTAAAAGAAAAAAAAGACTCTCCACAGCCAAAAAGAAAATTTATAATTATGGCAACCTTGCTCAGCCAAGGTTAAGTCTAAGAAACCACTCTGCAATTAATTTTCAGCACATTCTGTCTATCTGGAATCTGGTAATCTTCTGTTATTAGAACTGTATGTAAAATTATGCTTCATAACACACATTTGGGAAGGAGTTCTTCTCAGTATTTTAAAGACTGTTTGTGGACCGGAAGATTAGGAGATACAGCAGAACCCAAACTAAGCTTTCTCTCTCAAGGTATTTTATGATACTTAGTTGTTTAATAAGGCAGCATAATCCTATACCAAGAACTGAAAACAGAATAAGAAACTTTTCAGAGAACACGGCATTCGTGCACCTTGTTTCTGCTGCAGAAGTATGTAACAAATAAGGTTAAACAGAACAGGACACCAAGGGAGGCACTGAGAGAGTATGGATACAAACATGAAGAAGCATGAGAAGAAACTGCGCAACAAGATTTAGAGAAATTTTTTTTTTTATTGATAACGGAGAAAACCGTTCCAAGGATGGTGCTCCAACAGTAAAATCGTGGAACATGTTAAGCCAAGCCTAGAAGGTTGCAGCACAGCTGACTCACAAGCAGCCCCTGCATCCTGACAACTGGAGGACAGCAACAAGGTTGCAGCTTGTAACATACACCAGCCTTTCTCCTGTTAGCCCCTCAGGGAAACAGAATATAGACACACATTTCAAACACAAATTACAAAAAAGGAAAAAGAGAGAACTGGCCTAAGACTAATGGAAGCTGAAGTAAGCAAGCTGAAGTAATCCCATAACAATGGACAACTTCTAAACATAAAATAGATACAAAAGATATAAGAACTAGCTTGTCATCACTACCAAGAGGAACTCCAGAGATGTACTGGGAGCTTGACAGCTACATCTCCCATGCACATTGGAGATACTGCCCAAATCAGATCCTGCTCATGCGGGCACACACACCCCTTTATACTTCTAAGAGTGTGGGTATGAGGGTACAAGTGAATGAAATAATGAAAGAACGAGTGTCGGTGGGTACAGTCATTCCACTTCAAGATCTTGCAAATATTCAACTTTCCCTTCCATGAGATTTAAACTGAATTTTGTTATGATAATCTTTCTATGCTGCAGTACTCTACAGAAATTACTGTTCACATAGAGGAATAAACAGAAGACACTTTATTAAAGTTTTTAAGATGCAAGCAACTATAAACTAGAGAGTAATGTTGGCATCTGTTTCCAACAAAGAATTACCTGGGCTGTTCAGAAACAAATCCTCACTTTGCTACACATCTGGAAAAATTAAAACAGAATTCCATAAAGTAGGTGATTTTTCATAATGTGCAAAGTTAAGCCTTTATGTTGTAAGGTGTTAGGATTTAAAAAGGGACTTGCATGAAGATTGGTCTAATATGGCAATCTAAGCTAAAATAATTTAGGGATAATAAAAATGCAAATTCTTTATATATCCAGATTGTGTTTTGGTTTTCCTGTTAAACTAGAAGAAGCTTAAATAGATACCCTTTAGAACAGGAAAAGCTAGCATGCAATTGGACTATTCTGCAAGCAGCAGGCTCATCAAGATTTATTGTCCAGGTGTAGCTAAATACAGCAACACAGAAGTATCTGTTCTGGAGAGTTTCAGAATTGTAATATATGTATAAGGGATAAATAGCATAAAGAATGCTGTGCACACCTGTAACAATTGCTATCAGTTGAAGAAACACTGAGCACTGTGCAGTCTTAACAAAATGGCCTGTTCTATTGCTCAGTCTGGCCTCTCACTATATCCAAAATTTCTTGACCACCATACTCTGATGCCAAGCTTGTCGAGTCCTTAAGCTTTTAGCTGAGATCAAGCACCACATACTTTAAGTACAATTAGCAAGTTCCTTGCATGAAATTTTATACATTTGTACACATTTCAAACAGCTATCATGTTATCAATGGAAACTACTTTCCTTTTTTCCCCCATTTATTGTTACTCAGGCTTTGAATCAGAAGTAAATACTGCTACACTTAAGAAGCTACATATTCCGGGAATTTTTATTCAAAAGAATAGAAAGTTTTCTAGATTTTTTTAGGAGGGCATTCCACCAATTAGGAGTTACACAGAACTGAGTAATCATGGAAAATTAAATTACTTTAACCAGGACATTCAGAAGGACAATTTACTATTTTTAAAAAACTGTAACCCTTACTGATGAAAAAATATGTTTGCCAAGAAAAGCCTTCAGATAAAGTGAAATGCTGGGAAAGTTTTCAATATTGTCAATGTTTTACCTACACTATCAAGTATTCTCTTTATGGGACTCCTGGCTTAAAAAAGGCTTTAAATTCACACAAACAATTAAGGAAGTGAGTTAATGTAATTGGTATATTCAAGGTACTTTAGTGTAGTAACATTTTAGACCAAGCTGGCTTCTACAGATAATTTTGAAAGCCAGCTAGATGATCCAGATCCATTTTTATCGTGGTACATTTAATAATCTACATGAGTGATCTCCTCAAAAACTGAACTGTGCTCCATTTTACTGGCCTTTATTTAAACACATGGAGTGTCCAGTTTGATTAACCTAGTGCCCTTAGAGCTACTCACATGTCCTATGACAGTTTAACAAGTCCACAAGAACTCACAGGAAAACAATTAGCCTCAAATTTAGAAATACAAATTTCTTTGCATCAATTATGCTACACAGTAATTTGATGATTGGATTACAGACTAGACTGTAATCCAATATCCAAGCAAGTTCATACTACTACAGATATAGTCCTATAATCAGCCATATGTTGTTCCTTCTCACATATATTAATTTTCACTAACTATAAATTCCCCAGCCTGCACCACTACTTTCCTAATGATCCAAGACCCTACATCAGGTTTCAAAGCCTCATCAATTTCACTTGCTTCTTCTGCTGCTTCTAAGAAATACTGTAGTCAGGTTCTTAAACTTCAGTTTTCAGCATAACATTTGCAACTTTTTGCAAGAAAGAATAATTTGTATGGATAGTCTTGCTTTGTCTGCTTATCACATCTACACTTAAAAATAAGATTTCACTTACAAGTGCATTAGAATGAGATACAGCACTACAAGCTGTTTGCAATTAAGATCTATTAAGGGCAGCCACAGAACACACTGCTGCAGGTCTGAATATGATTCCTGTTTTAATACAAGTGTAGTGATACATAATCCGTGTGCAGATAGGAGTATGCAGCAACTACTGAGGCATGTTTATTTATTGGCAATATTTCAAAGAAAAGTGTTATACACAGTAACCTTTCGCTTAGCCAAACCACAGGAATTCATGCAACATATTATGTAAAATACTATCAGGAAGACACGCCGTTTCTTTAAAAAACAAAAGAGTAAGTGCCACAGATGTCTGGTTAATCTAGAGCCATTAGTGTGACAAACTGGAAGAAGCTGTGTGACCAAAAGAAATACTGATCTGAGACACTGTGACTGTAACAAATTACTTATCTTTGACTTAATTTAAATTGAAAACCATCAGTAATACATTTCACATATCCTTCCCAAGGTAAGATGAACCACTCTTGCTATTTTTAACTCAGGCTCCTATGCCTCCTTCAGTTACCTGCATTAGTGGAGTAGAAGGATGATCACCTGTTTCTCTCCCACCCCCCTCTTGGTTTGAACATCGGCAGCATCAGATCTCTCTGCACCCCAACTTGTTACTGCATCAAATTGCATTACCCAATGTTATAACGGCCAAGCCAATTTAAGCCATCCCAATTTGTGGCACTGAAAACAACACCCTCACGTTATACTGCTTTAATTCAACACTCCTGAAAAAAATCTTAGTATCCCCTTCCACAACAAGTTAGTTTCTCCCCTCTGGAAGCTTGCTCTCATATTTTCCCTGCACCTTCCATTTCTAAATCAGCCTTTGGGGAGGCAAGGAGGGAGGGAACGCCAGTTCTGAATAGTGAATACCACCCACATCTGAGCAGGGTTCATAACATGACAAGTACAAAGAAGGAGATAGGGGAATGGAGTATCTTACAAGGGACCCTTCATACAGCAGTCTGTATTGTCATGAAAGACTTGAAGTGAAACAACACAACTGCAGACCTCAAAGCAGTACTGTTCCATTGATATGGCTACAGACAGACTGAGCAATGTGAATAATGAAAACCATTAAATTTAACACATTTATTTTCATGCCTGCTTGAACCCTGGCCAGGTCCTCTTAAAAACATCATTGCATGTGACTGAAAGAGACACCAAGGGTTCATATAAAAAAAGAGAAATCCCCAAAATATAGAATACCTTAGCAATCTGCAGCAGAAGTGACAGACCAAAGACAATGCAATCAAAAGGAGACATGGGACTACCTTACTTTATCCTCTCTTCCTAAATAGCCTTAAAAAATTGTGAAAAACAAATGCTTACTTCAGTTAATGCCAGGACTCAAACTTCTAAGAAACGGGGAGAACACTGAACAGAGATCTATTTTTTTTTTCCCCCATTGGAGCAGCTAAGTAATTTTTGAGTTGGATAGCTTCCTCAAAATTAGCACTTTAATGGTTTATATTAAGAGATACCTTATGAAACAACTCTTTAAAAATGCAGAAAGATGAGACTTAGGAATAAGTCTTTAAGAAATAAAAGGTAGCAATCTTGGGATACAGAGAATAATATAGCCTACCTTTAGGGTAAGAGGGGAGGAGAGACCAGTCAGCTGTCTTCTCAGCCTGGGGGATCTCAGCAACTTAATTTCTACCCTCCATTCTGCACAACTCTCTGATGTTTGGAGCAATAACAGTACATATATGAATCTTCCACTTAGTTTGCTATAAATCAGGACTTCATTGACATCACTGACATTTAAAACAAATAGAATGCTAATCTTATTGTCTGTTTCCCCCTGCCACAGGGAACCAAAAGGACTACGGAAGAGGCTCAAGTTCAAGTACAGACAAATGCCACAATGCATCAATGCAAAATGAAAGCTTTAGAAGCTTTCAATACCATATTAGCATCTACCCTGCATAGCAAGAAGCTATAGATGTTTGTTGTATGTCACTTATACACACATATAGAAAAGTGATAACTTGAGTGAATTAGCCCTAAGCAAGCTCACCTCTCACTGCTGCTCTCAGGATCACCATGGAGGCAGAGTACAGAAACCCATGAAAGAAATAATATATACCTAATACTTCAAACCAGAATTCTGTAAGGAATTCAAAAGGTTATTTATTGCCTGATGGTGAACTTGAAGTAAACAGTTATTAAAGAGTTAATATGACTTTCAGCATTACAGCTTGCCTAATAGCTCTATTTTCCTCACATAATATTCGACAGATCTCAACTCTGACTACTGCAAACATTTACTACTGGCACACTCTATTTACTTCAGAAGCTCAATACAGGTCTCACGTTCATTGTATGTATTTCACACAAGTTTTGTCACAAAAACACATCAGTGAGTTGCTGCTTTAGTCTGAGGAACCACAGCATTAAGTGCAATAATCCTCCATAGGTAAGCTGCCATTACTGAAAGAAAGGAACCTTGAAAGCCAGATCTAAAGTAAGAATGTCAGAAAACACAACACACTGAAGATATACGAGTTGGAGAAGGGCCAGCACTGGCAAACAGGGAATTCCTGACTGAGCTTGGACACAAAAAAAATAGTGCGAAGAGTGCAGAGTGGTGATGGGTTGCCTGGATGAACAGAAAAGCTTTGGTTTCAAAGGGAAAACTAAGGAAACTGTGACCCTGCTGGTCAGTAGAGGATCTAGTGATAAAAGACATGGAAAATGCCACAGATACTCAAATGAAGTCTAATGATTCTGTTACATATGCATATCGATTATATTTTCTAATGAGCAAACTATACCTTTCTTTAAGAGGTCAGTAAATACTTCTTTCAGATATTCTGAGCACACACAAAACTTCTTAGAAGACAATGTGAGAGTATTACTGAAGCCTCAAACAAGACAAAATTAAACACTAGGCTAAGAGGAAATTGGCTGGCAGTATTAAACCTGTTTAAAAGGTTACTCTATTATTCTTCAGGGCACTGAAGTGGCCAAATGATTCTGTAAACTAAGGGTTTGTTCTTTTTTTTAATATTGGAATTCAGTGGTGTTTGTCTTAAAGAAAAAGGTCTTAAAAAAATATCTCATATTACAAAGAATAACTGAAACCAGACACACTTCTAAAATAAAAGACCAGAAAAAAAACCCCATTTATTAGGCAGGAGATGTTGTACATAAGGACAACTGGCATTAAATTTCTAAATCATTAAAATGTATCCCCTCAGACTCCAAGGACTCTGAGAATACATAGCACGCAGCAAGAGAACGGATCAGTCTAGGAGAATTCATAGATCTCTGTTATGCTTTTAGAGAATTTGCATCACCATACACCTTCCTGCACACCTAGCTAACCTAAAAAAACCCCATAAGTTTATACATACAGATATATGTATATAGGCACCTTCCCTTTTGCATATTTTCAGTGTTTTTTCTTGCAAGTTTCTGCCAGCTCCCCACACTAGCAGGTCTAAAATCAGAAAACCATTGGCTACCACACTTGATTATTTATATAACTATCAGAGCTTTAGGTGTCTAGGTGTTTCATGATCATTTCTCAAGATGCATTCTATTCCTTATTTACTGTATAATAATGGAATCCCACTCTGAAGAAAAAAAGTTACCTTATATTTTACAGATTTGCATCTGCATCTTTTTCAAATGTTCAATTGAACACTGATAAAACCCTGGTTAAATACAGCAAACCACTATGCATGCTCTGCAGATGGGAACTAAAGCAGAAGTTGAATCCCTGCTTTCACATAATTAGCAGAACAGCTATGGTTTGACTGCCTGCTAGTACGAATCCTTCTTTCTCTCCGGCCTGGCCCTGTGGTGAGCTCTGCCTCATTCTAACAAACGACCCCTTATTCCAGTATCATCATCTTGTCTACCTAGACACAGTCTCCACTTATCTCAGTCATCCAAGGATGTACTCACATAATTTCTACAAACTCCTCCTATGTCCAGCTACAACATTCAATGTTCTCCCCGATATGTACAGTTTATTATCTCACAATATATCAATACACTCCCTTTTCCCACTGACTTTGCCTTTTTTTTCCTCCAGGCTTCCTTCTTCAGTGTGTCTGTTTTCAGACACCTATGGTTTTCCCACAGCACCTTCCCATTATTTTATTGATTTTAAGCCACAATATTGTCCTATTTGCTTTGTATGTGATGTCAAAATCCTCCTAATACTTATGCCTAAGTCCCTATTAACAAAGGATAACTCTGCATGAAGCCACAAGCCCACACTGCAAAGTAAAGGGGATAGTGACTTTATTTGAAAGGCAAATATTTGACAAGTCTTAAACACAAGCTAAGGTTCTTTTCCTCAGCCATGAAGTCTGACACTGCTGAACTGTTCAGGTGGCTTTTCATTTCAGAAAACATAGCTGAGATCCAGTAAATAAGCCAAGATAGCCTATTTTAATAGCTCGTGAATATAGAAAGTATTGCCAGTATTTTCTATGACCTCCAGCATATTTCCTTATGAAAAGTCCTCTTATTAAAAGAAAAAAAAAAGCTTTATAGAACATCAGAGCTGCTTTAGCTCAACATTATTTGTATTAGCTTCACATCAGAAAAGAAACAGATAAACAAGCAATCTTTGTGCACAAACCAAAATTAGCAATAAAGGATTTGTGATAAAAACATGCTGCACAATAATAACATAAACACAATCATTCTAAAGGAGCTACTTTAGCTGCTCTGATAATGTTCCCTTAGCAAAGAAAAAAATACATATGATAACAACAAGGTATTTGTTCCTTATGCCATTCTCTCCAAATTAAATCCATACATACATGCCAACGAAATGCACTGAGGCAAAAAGCTACATATATATTGAAGCACTAGTGGATTATATATTAGAAAATTGTTGCAATTATGGGCCAGCTCTTCATTTCACACAGAACTTACCCTCTCACTGTGTACTAAAAAAAGAATGCCTATCAGCAGTCAAACAGTAAAAAACCCCCACATATCGTTGTGTTTCCAGGTATTTCTGTTAAGACTTCAGGAAAGTGAATAAAATATTTGTTTTCCTATACAAGTAAGAAAGTTCTATTAAAAAAAAAATCTTGATCAAGGAGAACAGCGACATATACCATCCTGTAATGTTTTCTTCTTCCTCGGTATACAAGTAACTATTCTTAATGTACAATCTTTGTTATCATGGTTTGGTAGAAATTCCCATTTTAAGCTAATTAGTGACTGGTTTTAGGCCTCACCTAAACCCCACCCTTTTAGTTTATAACATCTTCAGTGTCACAGGATTAGAATCTTCTCCCCTTTTCTTCCACCCTTCCCATTAGAAGGGTGTTTCTCTACAACTTCAGCTCTATCATGTTCATTCTAGTCAATTATTAATATCAGAGCCTTAAAATTTCTATGATTTGGATCTTTTCTGTCTTAAGGTAAATAAATATGGAGCAAACAGGCAACATCTTTTCTCATCTTCAAGCTCCAATCCATACTGTTTCTCCAACTCTCTTCCTTTATAGCCACTCTTCCTCCATATTTAAAAGGAATAAGACAAGTAAAAAAAAATAATGAAATCCATAAAAAATGTACAAACTAGTAAACAATCCTATTTATTATGATGTCTATAATTAAAAATGAACTAAACTTTTGTGGCAATTACCAAATGTTTTCTTAACAGACGTTGTATATCTAGGCAACAAGTAGGACATGTCTGCTCAGAATCTGTGCAGTACCTTGCAAAAGAGCTGGGCACAGGGGTCTCTCAACACATTTTACCACGGAGATGGGAAAAAAGACACATGTCAAAGTTTAACTTTTAGACAGTTATTCTTTTTTAGCAAAACAGACAGCCCCTAAAGTCACCTACTCTTAGAGGCTGGGTGCAGCTTGTTTTAAGTAAGTGAGAATCATAAATCAGTAAGCTTAAAATAGCAACATACCTCACCTTTTCTTCAGATCTTCAAATACTGAAAACCCTAGAACTTAGTAAACCCACTTGCTATAAGCTTTAATAAATACCACTTCATTTTAGAACTTCAATACAATTATTTCAATAAAGCTTGAAGACGCAGGAAAAAAAAATGGTGCAACTACCCAAAAATTTTGATCCTCACAAGCATCCTTACACAGGCTGTGGGAAGAAGCACCTCCCTCTGCTAAAGGAAAGTCTTTCCTTTCTAGTCATCTGCTATACTGTCAGGTATTCTTATAGGAACTCAGACAAAAAAAATTACCAGGCCATTACACTATACTCTTAGAATAATGAACTCTTTTTCAAATGAGGACATGTCTAAAGAAAGACATGTGGAACTTAAATTTCCCTCAGCCATGCAAGGAATCCTAGAAACTTCTTGAGTCCTGGTGAGGACACCTTCCATAAAGAGGAGAGCTGCCTAGTATAAACTGTATTGCCACTATCCAGGTGACCTCAAACTATTCACTCTGAATTATTATCCCATAACTATCCAAAAATATCTGATTTACCAAAGCCATTCCATTGAGTGTTATAATCTACCCACGCCTGACAAGGCTTCAGCTTGAGATAGGATCTCTTCAATTCTTATCTTTTTTTTCCCTTTTTTAACTTTAAGTCAGTATAATAGCACAAGCTACTCCAAATACAACTACGCATCCTGGGCAAAAGTCGTTCTGTGTACACTCTAGAAGCCACCACAGGAACTCAGGTCCTCTGCACAGTGATAACTTGGTCTAGAAAAAGGTATGAACTACACACAGCAACTTTTATATATTCTTGGATCACTACAAATGAATCATTCGATGATTCTGAAATGTTTTGCTTCAGAGAAGTGGAAGTTATTTTGTTATATGACTTCACTGCAGCTCCAAAGCCATAAAAACAGTTCATATCAGAGTTCCTTGCTGATGAGCAGCAAGTTCAGATACATCCAACTTAAACACAAGTTAAAATAGTGTAGACAGGCTGCCAAACTTCGTTTCTGTCTGAAAGAAGTTTTTTCCTCTTTTTTAACTTCTTCCTCTTCCAAATTAAAATAAACAAGCATAAAAGCCAGTGCTTTCTTACTGCAGTTTGATTGTCCAACAGCTGTAGACATTCCACATGGATTCCACTCCCTCCTCCCACCAAGAGAGGTAAGTGCTTATACAGCAGTATTTGGCAATTAATTTGACAATAGATTTGACAATTGATTTGATACTGTAATCAAGACTCCTTGAGTGTAAACTGCATTCCAAAACAACTTTTTTTTCTTTAAGAAACTCTCTTAGTTGAGATTAATGGAACATTAGTAACATTTCACATATTTCAGGCAAATATTAAACACCAAAAAATGGAGGTTTGGTACTAGATGTAGCCATTTCCTCTGACAGTATTGCAATTAAAAAACTAATAATTGACTGCAAGGAAAAGTCCATCCCAGGTGCCACATCTCATACATAGTAACACATCAGTTCTCAAGAGTCATTGTTTCATCCAAATACCAAGATTTGACTCCGATTTAAAGCAATTTACTTACTTTGTGTCTGCATTTAAGTACAACGCCATAGGCTCCTGAAACAAAGAAGTAAAGAGATAAACCATCTCAAAACAGAAAAAAAAAAAAAAAAAAAA
>NW_010108036.1:0-7248 GCF_000699245.1 Pterocles gutturalis | reverse complement strand
TCTAACATTCTGTGATTCTGTGAATTATTGTGTGATCGCATTCTAAAATTGGAAAAATGCTGCCTCAGTTTAGACACCTACGTAGAGCTGGGTAACTTCGTGTCTATGTTGAACGGAGATGTTAATTTTTAAATGTTAGTTTTGAAAGTATTGGTCGTAACAGTATTGCCTCTGTTTTTCTAATTTCTAAAAGTGACATTTAAAACAGAGTTTTAGGAGTCTTAATTTAGTCATTAATTTAATAATTCAGGAAAAAAATGCTTTTGAGATTCTCAGCTGGGACTGTAAGTCTGCGTTAAGGCTGAGGAGGATACTCCACTAGATTGAGTTTAATGACCTGCTAAAATATTGGCTTGCCGCCCTAGTCAAAAGCCAGTTTTTCACAAACGTCTTTCTGTTTTTTCTTCAGGCTGCCCTTCAGTATTGTATTTGTCCAACTCAGGCATACGGTAGTAGTAGTATAGTAAATCTGCATGAGTAATAGCTTGTTCAAGAAGCTGAAGTGCGTTTGAAACAAATGTTCCATTTCTGAAATAATTGTGGACTGGATTCCACACGTTTGTTCATTAGAATCTCTTTTAAGTTTAATAAATCTCAAGCAGTCCTTCTGGCTCCCTTTTCCTATTAATTGCGTTGCTGAACACAAAAGCTATATTATGCACAGAATGACTGAGTTTATCCCTGCTAGAAATGAGTTATGTTTGGTATCTAAAGAACAATAATGGTTTGCTGCCTGGCTGATCAACGCTGGATCAAGTTCACATTCCCAAGCTCCCACTCTCCCACCTACATGTGTAGGGGGTGGAAACATAGCAAAGAGAGGGAGGACAGGTCCTCTTTTACACAGAAATGTTAAACTGAGACTTGCCTAATAAGGACACAGCTGGGCTTACATAGCAATAAACATTGATTTTAATCCATTGCTTGTAAAAACATGCTAAGAAAAGCACAGAAGTTAGCAACCAATTAATTTTTAGCTTGACCATTGTTTTCTTTACCCAGTGGAAACAATCCATGGAGGTTTAAAATACTTTTTGTGCTACTTTGCAAGAAAACAGAAAGAGTAACCTTCGAAATGTCTGAAATCTCTCCAGTTTGGAGTCCCTTATAAGTAATTTTAGTGGATTGGACACAGGATATGAAATAATGAGAAGTCAAATGCTACTTGCAGAAATAATATTTGACATCTTTTTAATGCAGGAGGATAGAGAATTAGGCATGAAGCTGAGGTAAAAATTTTATGTGACAGTAACAAGTTGCCAACTTCTCTCCAGAGCGATTTCGGGTTTTTAAAAGAAACACAGATTTTGCTTCCTGGAAAATTCCTCTGTTTTCCAAACTTTTAGATATATTTGTGATTGGAAGGAGTGAATATGTGGGGAGGATGTATTTCACGCATGTGTATAAACACATACCTTTTGTCTGAAGTCCACATAGCCCTCTGTAACGCTGACCCAAAAAACTGTGACCTGCTGATTGATGCAGTGGTCCAGTCAGAAACTCAAAATGATCCTGGGGGTTCAGATCCTGCTGTTGTCTTCTGAACTGGCCAGAATTGGGGATGGAAGCTCTTGCTTTTGAGTCCAATGCTTTTCTCACACCTTCTGCAAAAACACTGAGGTGCTGAAGTACTTCTAGAGAGCAGATGGTAACAAAATTTGTGTAATGGTCTTCATTCTGGCTCCATCAGTTTGCTTTCTTCCACAAAAGGTGATATGAGCATTGTCAAGATCTTTCAGGGTTTGTATTACCTTCTGTCATCCCCTTTTCATTTAGCAGTGCATCACAGTCAGACTGACGATGTAGATGATGATCACCTTCTGTTTAATCAGAGAGGAAATAAATTATTCTTCTAAAACTCACTCCATCTCCATAAAAAAGGGATGTTTTTCCAGGATGCTTTAACTCCTGGATCAACTCCCTTCTCAGCCCACAGTGAAATGTAGTGCTACAATTAAGATGTCTGGAGAAAGATAGGTTTGAAAAGACTAGTATTGTCTGACAAAGTATTGGTCAATACAAAAATGAGCAGTAAAGGTCATGGTTCAGCTTATGGTTACTATCCTTAGCATATGGGCCAACAGTATTTCATGTCCAGAGGGCTAATGGATTTTTGCATTGAATATGTTTCTTTACTAGAGCTGTTGGAAGGATTTTTGATTGCTTCAAGGCATCAGTAAGACTCAGAGGTCACTGCCTCTGAAAGATGTAATTTATTTCTCCAAGAAATAAAGTCTGCCTCATTTCCTTTGAGTCTCTTTGTACTGGAAAAGGAAGAAAAACACTGCGTGTCACATCAGCAGTGCAAGACTGTCCAGAATCTGTGTACAGGTATGTTTTTCTTTGGTTTTGTCTGTAATTATAAAAAAACCCCAACAAAGGACTTTCAAAGTCCTATGTAGTTTGGCCAGCTAGCAACTATCCAACTATCAACCATCTGCCTACCAAGATCTTGGTGTTAGATGGAACCAAAGGTAATTTTATAGAGGATTCTTTTAGTTCAAAGAAACTTGAACCCTAGTCTTTGTCCTCTGGGCTCAAAGTGTCTGGATTTAAATTACTTTGAAATTGAGAGAGTGCAGGGACAACCTGAAATCTGAGGTCTTATTTCCATACATGATTGTATTAAAAAGTGTTATATCTTTTATATTCACTGAAGGGGTTGCCAAGCACTGGAACAGGCTGCCCAGGGAAGTGATTGAGTCACCATCCCCAGGCGTATTTAGAAGACATGTAGACATGGTGCTGAGGGACATGCTTTAGTGGTGGATTTGGCAGTGTTAGGTTTACAGTGATCTTAAAGGTCTTTTCCAACCTAAATGATTGTCTATTTCTATGATCTTTTAAATATTATCTTGCTACTTGTAGAGGAAGGTGCTGTAATTTGTAGTCTGGACTGTGTTGAAAGTTCACAGCACACGGGAATACTTCTCAAGCAGAAAGGCCTACCCATAAAAACAATAATCTACTTTTCCTGTTACTTCAGAGAGGCACTTGTATAGTAGTGAGAGCACCTGGTGAAATCAGGAGAGGAAAAAAAATGAGCATCTAGCATACTCTAAAAATGTTATTATAATATAATCCAATATGATACCTAAATTTTATATTATCAAATGTTACATACTATTATTTAGTAATAAGTAATGAGCATATTACTTAGAGATCCTGTGGTTATGTGGCCAGAGATATGTTCTTTATCAGATTATTAACCTGATCTTGGACTAAATAGGTGGGAACAGTGCTTAATCTTTGCCTAGGAGCTTTCTCCACAAGGCAGGGTTGCTAATGTGCGTATGAAGGATGTATTTGCATTACCTCTTAGAATAAAATATTCTTGTCACAGTATTTGAAAGTCATATTGCACTGTTCTGAAAATACATCCTCAAAAGTTATTTCAACTTGGTTTTGTCTCTTAGAGATATTTTCAGGAAGGGCAAGTTTGACTCAAACATAATGTCTCTGTAGGGGTGTTACATTGAAGAATAGCAGACACAGCATGCTGATCTGAAAAGAGTGTGTTTACACCACCACAGAGACTCTTGGAGGAATAAGAACATTTAGATCTATGGTATCAATATAAATTACCATCCTTCCTACAATACAGATAATGTCAGGACAACTTGATTTTCTGTTTCAGTGAATAAAGCTCTTCCCATGAAAACTGCACAAAATCAGTTGGAGGACTTCCTAAAGGACCACATTCTGGGCTGGACTTCTTTTTCAATAATTTTGCTCTGCTGCTGATATACTGCTTCTTGCAATGTGGATGCACTAGTCATCTTGCCATTTTCAGTTGCAGCCCACTGCCTCCTTAGTCTCTCTGCCAAATTCTGTTAACTGTAGTGTTTTAAAATCCTTGCAGTGTTGCCCCTGGGTAATAGAGTCCAATGTTTCAAGCCAATATTAATCATCTTGTGAGCTACTGGATAAAATACTTTATTCTCATTTTCTGGACCTTTTTACTAAATATTAGGAGCCACGTGTCTTCTGCTGAAGGAGTTTTCAAGTCACACAGACTGTTCTGAGCACATTGTAGTCTCAGTTTCCAAGTAAGTTAACTTTCCAACTTAGACTGGTGTTCTTTTTTTCCTATAAATCTTCTGTGTAAAGAGAAGATAGTAGGAAAAAACAGTTATGTGTTTTGCATTTTATCCTAATTCCTTTAAGTGACCCTTTACTGATATCACTGAGGTGATGGCATCAGCCTTAACAAGTAGGCACTATCTTTCTTCTGCCATAGAATGAAATGAGGGGGGAGTCCGTTTTTTGTTTTGTGTGTCATGGAAAGGCACAGAAAGGTAGCAAATTGCAATTTATGTAGTGGTGAAGTTAGCTGGTGTCCACGTAGGTCTGAGTATATAAAAGTGGGCATGTATACATGGTGTCAAATTAAGTAACTGAGAGGAAAATAAAATCTCTAGACATTAGAGGCTGGAAGATTACTCGACTGCATTAGTTATCAATTTCCTCTGCTTTGCAGAAGCTCTTCTGAAATTAATTTACAGTAAATATTTTTATTTCTCCCTTTTCAATTTTTTTCTTTTTGCCTTCCAGTATCTGAGGACTGCTGGCAAGCCAACAAAATGGCACTGATTCAGTGATCACCTTAGATAAAACAGCCTTCTCAGTTTATCAATATTGAATATTTTAGCATTGCAGTAGCACAGAGCAGCTGAAGTTATAGACAACTTATGCAAAGAAAAAGTGCATGATTATAACTTCTCATTGAGTTATGAAAAATCACTAGTAGCCATCACAGCCTGAACAAATTAAAACCAGTTTTTGTTTCAATTTAAAATGAAACAATTGTCTGTTGCACAAATATACTATTGTTTTCTAGGTGATGTACAATCCTGAATGTTAATTGTATGCTTGGGATCTGGTCTTACTTGAAGAATAGCTGGTGTAAATCTTTGCCTAGGTTATTTACCAGGATATTGGGCCTGTCTTCACCCAATTGGTAGGAAATGCTACCTCCTCCCCCTGTTTCAAAATTCAGTTATATCTAATCCTGCTGCTGCAAGAGTGAAGGATCCTAGCATGCTTTGATGTGTATAAATGCTTGTTTGCAATCTAAGTGTTACATAGGACAGCTCCATTAGCAGTCTTCCAAGTGAGGAGCGACATGGGGGATGGAATTTCTTAATTTCTTGTGAGGGGATTCAAGTATGACAGTCAGTGTCACACAGACAGCAAACAGGACTGATGATGGAGGGTGATGCAGTCATTCTCCCTTTAAGTTGGGTGTGCCATCACCCTTTTAAGTAGCGTAAGTAAGTTCCTTCCTTTTGGAGTATGGAAAAATATAGTAGGAGATCAAATGTTCTTAAAAACATTTTTTTTTCCCCTCCCTACCTTTCCTTTCTCCCCTCTTCTTTTTCTCCTCCCCTCCTCTCTCTCTCTTCCCTGTTCTCTCTCCCACTCCCAATTTTCCCAGCAAATTTTCCTAGTCTGGTCATGAGCTAAATCTTACTGAAGCATCAATAAGCAGAGTTAACGGTTCACTGCACAGGCAGTGTGCTGTGACCACAGCTGGGTTAGGCCCACCCTGTCTTCTCTCACTGCTTTCGTTCCTCTGCAGACTGTCTGTATGGGCAGGTTGGCTCCTAACTTACACTGCAGTGCAATCATCTTAGAGCAGATGAATGTTCAAGTGATGATGCCAGCACCAGGGAACTCGGGGTGTTGGCTCCACAAGGTATATTGCCGTTACAAAAAGTTGGTAACAGTGCCTGCTGATTTTCCTTCACTGCTTGTCAGCTACTAACAGGAAAACACAGTGTGTTTGCATGTTTAGGGATTTTCATCCCAAATCAGCCTCGGGGTCTGCAGGTCTGAAAATCAATGTTTTGCATAATTTTTCCCCCCTGTTTTTCTCAAAACATTTGACACGAGAGAAAGTGTAATTCTTTAAAGGATTTGAAGGAAAAATCTGTTTCACTGTTTCTATTACTCGGTATTTCCCATAACTTCTGTGGGAATGCACAATCTAATCTGTTAACTGATCCAAGGGAGTATTGTTTAAGTGGCTGCACTGATTTGTCTTTGCCATTAACATATTTTTTGGTCATATTCTTGTTCGTTCTCTTTCAACTATGCTCGCACACAGTTCAAGAGTCCATTTATAGGAGCTTTCAGAATTATTATTTACTAGAATATCTGTTGTGGCTTTACAAAATAAAAATATGCTGTTGATACATGTTTTAAGTGGACCTGTTGTGAGTGTGAAATAAAAATCTATAGTAAGATTTTCTACTGTGATATCTCTATTAAAAAGTTCTGCTTTGTGTAATGCTTCATGGTGGAGTTCCTTCTATTTAAAGCATTGAGTTTGATCTTGGCTTTGATCTCAGTCTTTTGATCTTGAAAGAAGGATGTGGCAGTAAAACAAAAGAAGTTGGAGAAAGGTTTTTTCTTTTTTTAAGTGACAAAGTTAAAGGGATACTGTCAAGATTTAGTATGCAGTAACAGGACCTTTATTTTTTTACTTAAATCTGTTTGCAAAGGACATCTAATGGCCTATATGGGATGGTTTACTCAAACACATGCTTTAATGAGCCTTATTCATTTACTAGATCATAGATTTTCTTTTGAAGCTTTCAGGGAATTGTCATATATAGCACAGAGTATAAATTATTTTTAAAATACTGAAAATACCTTACTAGCATCATTTTAATGATGCCAAATGTGATGCCATCTGTCCTTTATTGTCTCTTATTTTAAATGCTAAATACCAAAGCACTTAATAAAATAATAACTTAAGAATTTCTAGTATTCAGGTTTTGCATGGTTGACATTCCTCGGGTCTCTCCCATCATGGTGGAGTTTGAATATCATCTTCAAAGGGCACAGAAGCCTCTGTTGGAGTCCCATGCCTAAATTTAATCACCTGCTTGCAGTCTCTTGTTGAATAAAGCCGCCTGGGTAACCGGCTTGCTGTGTGCTGTCATATGAATAAAAAGTTGCTTTGGTTCTTGCTCTTAAGATGCATTTCAGACCCTCCAAGGTAATGTAATAGTTGGATTCTTCAGACATCGAGCAGCACTTAATGGTGATGGCCCTTTCAGCCGGGCCGGTCAGGCCACTCCTCTGCCTGTACAGACCTGTCGCACAGGGTCTTCACAGGAAGGTTAACAGCAAAGCGGCGTTCTCAGTAAGGGACTTGACGGGAGCGCGTCTCTCTAAAGGCGAACCCGTGACAAGCGTGCCTCCTGAGGTGGGGCGGGCCGGCCCTGCGGCCAGCCGGGC
>NW_010108035.1:13577-28412 GCF_000699245.1 Pterocles gutturalis | reverse complement strand
TTTTTAACCTGTGATGTATTTGAGTGCTGGAAGGGTGTTAAAAATTAAACAATGTCATATAACCTCTCACAGGATTCCTTGGTCTGCTTACTGAAATTTTATCTACTGGAAGGTAAAGAACAAACTGTTATCAAAAGGAGGATAGACTGTAGGTCTGTCTGAAGAAGAGCTTGTGTGCCTAATAGCTCATCTATTTCTTCCATTGATATAAGTCCATCTAGGAAAATATAATTGCTCTCTGCAAACCCTGCCAAGTGATTGCTATAGCCATACACATGCAAGTCAAGCTACAATTTGAAATGCCAAGAATTTCTTAAGAAATTGGTTTTGTTTTCTTTCATTTAATTCCAGGGACTGTGTCTATTTTAAGGACAAACAGGAAAAGTTAATAATGCAGTTTTAACATTTGAATTACACAACTGATCATTTTGTGAATATATTTAATAGGTAAAAAAGTGTGTTCTGCATGTCATATTCTAAATAAAAGTGAGGTTTTGGCAACAGTGTTTTTTAATTCTCCAGTGAGGATGTCTGCAAGAGAACCTGCTTGGAAACTTGCCATCATAAGGACTGCAGAGTTTGGAATCAGAATGTGGCAGTGGAGTTAGAAATGAAGCCTTGTTTTTTGAATGAATATATATCATCAAAACCCAAAGACCCACCTTCATCTTCCAGCCAGCTCCAGGTTTTGTGCATGAAAATTCACATTGCTAGCAATAGGCACAGGGGCTCCACTAACATGGAAAGACCACTAGAGCCTCAGCAGGGGTACATTCCAAAAGTGTGATTATTTTTTGTGAAAATTACTTGACAGGAATAACTTAAAACTATCCCCTTCACATGTTTACTTGCAATCTCTTTCCCAGTATAATGACAACATAATTTTGACAGGCTGTTAGGGTTCATAGTGCTTGAAAACTAGCAGTATTGAACAACTGATATTGGGTTACAGTGAGATGGAAACAGAACAGAAATCAATAAAGATTATACAGTTAAATTGTTTGGCAAATGAAGATCTATGAGAACTGAAAATAATATAATTTTTATTGGCAGGCTAGTGTTACTCAAAAATGTGAAAGGAAGAGTGTGAAAAAGCATGGAAAAACATCTATGGTATCACGAACAAGGCTAGAACATGACCAATTCTGCTGATTTAATTAGAATGGCCTTGTAAAATATAGGTTGTTAACATTAACTTGTCCTTTATGTGTAATTTTCTTTCTTTGCAGTATGTGAGGGCTGACAGATCAGTTGAAGACATGACTTGCTCTAGAAGACTACGGCGGATTAAGGCACAGGCTCTGAAAGAGGGTGAATCAGAACCAGAATCAGAATAATTTAGTGCCCTTTTACATCAGTCTTTATAGCCTAGGCAGCTCCACATGCAGCATGTATGCGATGCGAGCAGTACTTCTACTGGTTAATTACTATTGCCTACAAGCCCTGATTAGCTTAATGTTTGACTGAGCCCTATCTTTTACATTCTTGCTGTGTTTGCGAGTTCTCATTGTTTTCTGCCATGTCTATCTTCTTCTGTGTTTGCTTGCTTCAAGGGCAGAGCTTCATATCTTCGAGGTCAAACCTTAATCCAATTTCTTCTTGTTCTCCTACAGCTGACCTAGTTGGTTTTCCCTGTATTCAAAAGTAGCTACAGTTGCATTATACTAAACAAGGAGAACAGTAATATTAGAAGAAAAAGATATAATGAACATGCTTGTAATCTAAAAATTTCCTGGGAGAGTAAAGAAGCTGATGACTAGAAATTAACAGTGCTTTTTATTTAGTGGAATTACAGATAAATTTTATGTCATGGACCTGTGTTATATAAAAACCAGTTTGATATTGCTTCATTATTGTGTAAGGGTATATACATATTTAGTGGGCTATAATAAAGACATACTCTCAAGTCACCTTTCTAACAGTAACCTTTAAAATAACATTTTAAAAAACCTTTAATTTTTTCTCAGAATAAGTTCTCACCTTTGACCTATATGTATTTATACTCAGAAGAGATAAATGGGTATTCAGATATATAGAGTGAGACTCAATAATTTTTTTTTTGTGTTAACAAATGTTGATGATTATGTTAATGGGCTTAGAAAAGAAAGCTTACTTGGTTACACCGCTCAGGGGAGAAAGTGTGAACATGTGCATGTCGTTATGTGACAGACATTTCTGAAGTCTCTCTTTGTACACATAACACAGTGTTTTGTCTTTGGTTCTATCCAGCTTTCCTCTTGAAACAAATTTCAGTTTTACCACTTAAAGAGAATTGATTTGCTTTTAGGAGTTACTATAGGATCTGACTTCTTAAAGATGAATTAACGTTTATTACATAGTGATAGAATTCATAAAGTGAATGTCATACTATAACGCATAAATATTGGTATCACACTTCATTTCAAAGAGAGAGCTAGCTATTTTTGAAAAAGAATCTGCCAATATCTCTGCTTTTTGAAGATATAAACTGCTACATATATAATAACTTACATTATTGCTATTTATATATACAGTAATGGAAACTTCTTAAGGTATACTTTATAAACACTGAATACCCTAGAGCACACTGAAAAGTAGCACAAAGTGTATTATTAGACACATTCCAAGGCTCTCGCTTTCTAGCTTGCTTGTCTTCACACTGTGCTTCTAGTGTGTTCTAGGTATTACATAACCTAAGTATGACATTAGTTGAAATTCAGCCCTCATAATCCAGTGTATTGAAGCCCAAAGGTAGGTAAATGTTAACTTTCTATCAAAGACAGTCTTTCTGAAACTACATAGATCTTGATTCAGTATTTGCATATTTACCTACCTTGAAATGTGTTTAAATCTTTATTTGCTTAACCAATTTTTTTTTTTAATTAAGAAAAGCAACCAAAAGATTTCCAATAAGTAATAGATGTAGAATCTTTTATCTTAAGGTTTTTGTTTAGATACATCTTTACTGATAATGACTGAATGCTGTTACAATGTGATGTCAACTAAGTGAATTGATCTCATTGCAGCTGTCAAAGCTATGTTCACATCACAAAAATTATCCATGCCCAAAAAAAGGGATCTGGTGCCTAAACACCTGTTTAGCTTGTTGAGTGTATAAAGTCAGATTTATGAATCTTTAGTCATGCTAATCTCTGTGTCCTGGTTTCAGCTAGGACAGAGTTAGCTTTCTTCATAGTAGCTAGTATGAGGTTGTGTTTTGGATTTGTGCTGAGGAGAAGGCTGATCACACACTGATGTTTAGAGTTGCTGCCAGGACAGTCAAGGACTTCTCAGCCTCTCTGCTGTGCCAGTGTCTGCAGGTGCAAGAGGAGCTGGGAGGAAGCACAGCCCCAATTACTAGCCTAGGATTCAACCTTAGGTTTAGTATTGAGACCCAAATAGGCCAATGGTATATTCCATATCTACACTTCATGCCCAGAATATAGATGAGAATCTGTCTGGAAGTTCTCTCTCTCTCAGGGTTGCTGCACTCTCTCTCTCTCAGGGTTGACCCTCTCCCCCTTGGTCAGCTCTCAGTCTCTCAAACACTCAGGCTCTTATCTCTTTTCTAGGATTGCTGTTTTAGAACTCTTCCTGCTCCAGGATTGTTAGCAGGGAACAGGCTGAGCCCTGGTCATCGGGAGCAGTTTCACTGTGTATCACTCATTTGTATATTTGTATATATTACCACTACTATCATCATTATTGTTATCATTATTATTTTTATATCATTATTATATAGTTGTTATTATTATAACAACTTGTTTGGTACTGCCCATAGTTTAGTTATGCAATTGTTCTTATCTCAACCCATGAATCTCTTTTCCCTGTACTCCTTTAATTCTCTCTCCCATTCCCAGGAGGGGTTGAAGGTGAGCAAGCGGCTGCTGTATTTGACTCCCAGCCAGGCTTATAACCACTGCCACTTCAAAACCACTTTTTGGGTTTTTTTTACTCTGTGAGAATATGGGATGCAGCTTTAAAGGAGGCCAACCATTAACTTTCACTTATCAAAGCTGCTAATTTTTACTGTTGCCACTGCTTGCCTCTCCTTCTTTAGGAGCACAAGCAGTGCAAAGGGGTTACTGGTCATCTCTCTGAAGTGCATTGATGGGTACTGGTAGAACAACTTTTTTGGTACTGCCCAGGTTCTATGTTTGCCTGTTACCTTTGGTTATATGAATAAACAGTGTGATGTATCCTGAGCTCCTGGTATGATTTCTCAAAATAATTAAAAGTCTGATGACTTTGATGGTGGATTTAAATGCAAGGAGGGCTGTTTCTTAGGAAATCAGTCAATAGAGACTGACCTAGAGAAATACAGACGGACCTAGAGAAATACTGTGTAAATACACTTGTTTCCAGGTCTGACTATACTGTTTCAGTGTTTGGAATGATCCTATGAAATCCATATTGATTATTTTGGGACAGAGAGATTTGCAGTAGTGTTTCGGAGTATGAGTGTGCAAAAAATGCAACTACTACTTTGCCCAACAATACGATATTTTAAAACTTTGTTTCATACTACTTTGAAATGACTTCCTCCTTTTTCCTTCCAAATCTCAAACCCCTCTGGAAAAGCCAAAGCCCTAGTATCTCTGAATGCAGAACTGTCAGAGCGGCTTGCTGCCTTTAAATTGTAAAACTTTGAAAATTAATGGCTCAAAACTGACTGAAGGCAGACAGTGTCAGAATATATCTGACTAGCAGGATCCCATAGTAGTTCTACCTCAAGTTTTCTGTTTTTGTTGCTGGAAATTGAATTTCATTTGTGATAAATTTTTGTTCCTTGACATAAAAAAGACAAGCAAACAATTCTGCCAATAAATTTCTAAAAAAAAAAAAATCCTGCAGTCATCCTGTTTTTCAGTTTAATGCAACTGTTGAGAAACAATGGTTTGATTAATGAATTCAACATACTTTATTTAGAACTTAAGATGAGTACTTCTACACATACCATCAAATGAGGTCCCTTTCATAAGTCTAAAATCTTTATTAACAGTAAACAGAGATGTGGATTGCCATATGGCTTGAGATGAGTTCCAAAAGACATTTTCTGCTGATTGAGAGATCCATCCTTAAGTTAAATTTTGCTAAAACCAGAATAAATTGTAGGGTTTTACACAGAAATTTCAAATGCTGATTTTTATCTGACTGTTAAACTGGCAACTGATATAGAGAAGCGAGCTCAGATACTGAGCGTGTCGTGCTGTAAAAGCTCTGTGGTTTTCAAATATTATATAATAATATTACAAACAGACTACTGTAATACTCTAGACAAAAGGTAACAGAGACACCTGGGAGGAAAGGGCATGATTTTTTGCCAATAGTAAATGAAAGAAGAGAGTTTTGAGAAGACCATATCAATGCTGAGTCTCGTAAAACCTTGGCACTTCACACCATATCCACCAACGGCTAGACATACACCCACATCTTCAAACCATACTGGACACTGTCAGATCTTTCAGCATCACCCTCATCATGTTGATTTGTAAGCCAAATTTGATTATTTCTCTTTTCCTATACTCTTTCTACCTGCCAAAACAGAAATAGAGAATAAGAATTAATGGTTATTCTAATTGAAAAAACCTGAACTTGTCAAAAGTAATATCCAGCTCTGTCTTTATGATATGTGATGAGTTCATAAGCTTGTGGATATGATGAAAATTGTGAGAATAGAAAATAACAAGATATTAAACTCATAACTATGTTCAAAACAGTATAGGTTTGAGACATTGTTCAGAAAAGTCAACTTAAATTTCCCTTTGTAGTGTGTGTTACTTGCTTAGGTAGCCTTGGAATGGCACACCACAAGATGGGAGAGTTTCTGCTCCTCAGTACCAAATGAAATAGCAGACAGAAGAAGTGCTCTTTTGTATTAATTGCTCCTGGAAACACATTCTGAGAACATTGACATCCCTCACGGTTGCCTCATTAATTCCAACTGTTGTGTTGGAGATGGTAAAACAGGTAATATTTGTCCTTGCAGATTTAACAGCTGAGTAAAGAATTACATATATATGGGCTAATGATGTGTTGAGACTATCGCTTACTGGCAGGAAACATTATGTCCTTTGGTAAGGTAGAGTTCACAGGTCTTTGTGTCTATAGCCACATCTCAATTATCAGTGCTCTGTAAGCTCATCAATGGTCTGTTACCCCCATATTTTAGCAGCCAACACTGTGATTTTTAATTAAAGTTAGCCATTTGTGTGAAATGAGTACTTTGTTCATTATCTTGACAATTTCATTATTGTATCAGGTAAAATAAAACATTTATAGCAAGGGGAAAATATATGAGCCATTATAAGGTTCAAGGAAGTTCATCAAGGCAGCTGGCTGAGGATGTTATCATTAACATCACTGGAACACGTCACAGTTCCTGCTATGCCACATGCCAGTTATCTACTTTTAAATGAATTATACATATTATACATGTATTTATATATATTCATTAAAATTCCCCAAGGACAATGGGAACATGAACATTACAAACATTTGTATCCTGTTTGCACATTCACAGTCATGATATGCATGTGCAGTGGGGTTTAGAAGGATTTGACTATGAAAAGCTTTGCATGCATGATAACGCTTCTAGAAGCTCTGTTGAGTGCTCCACATTCTACATGCAAAAGTTGTTTATACGACTTTGACCTCACATCAGCTGAGAATTCAAGAATCCATCTTTGTTCTCTATTTTTTGGAAGTGTACTTCTATATACTTCTAATGAATCCCAGGGAGAGAAGATGTGCATGTCCTGAGGAGGAGCCAAAACTTTTGCTCATGTTTCGATCCGGAAACTTGAGTGGGAGGACAAACAAGTGAGCAGTACAACAGAGGAGCACTAAACCCGTACACAACCATCTTCATGAAGTTACCTATATGCCATTGCATGCAACCCACCAAACAAAATTATCCTCAGGTGCCTTTGGACAGGAATGATTACTGTTGTTCTGGTGATGATATGTCAACAGCAGCTCACCTTGCAAAGCAAGTCACAGAGACACTGAGTAGAAGGAAACATTGGCACACACCCTCTCTGTCACCTTTGTATGCTTTGAGGCTGTTTCTGTTGTGCACGCTGGTCTTATGTCCAATTTTAAGATAGCTAGACTGCTGACTGAGGCCATGCTTTGGAGTTCAGTTGTCATTTTTCTTAAGGACGACAGGACAGAAAAATGACAGGAACTGGGGAGAAAAGGGAAAGAATGTCTGCCATTCCTTCGTGGATATTTTAGGTACCCTGCAACTTCACAAATGAAAATGAAAGTGCCTATGTCTAGGAAATTTGATTAAGTCCTCTCTGATCTCATTGTCAGGAGTCTTGTGACTGTATGTGTATGTAGCCTAGGTCAATGGAGACCTGAACCTAGATGGAGACATCCAGATGCCACTTTTGCTCAAATAACAGTTGAGCCTGTAACAACAGTGTCATGAAATTGCAGGGGAATGTGACTCAGGATTAAGAATTGATATATGTTTTCTTTGTGAGAATCTATGCAATACAGGCATTTAAGTTCCCATCATAAACAACAGAAGCTCAGTTGAACTGGTCTTCCTAAACTGTCTGAAAAATCTGCATATATCTGGCAAACATGAAATGACCTGTGACAGACTCAGACTCTTCTGGAGCAGCTGGGCCTAAGTGGGATAGTGTTAATCATCAGAGATGGCTCTAAGAATGTATGTTTTGACTACTGAACAGAGTCATAAGTGTCTTAATTTCAGACACTTCTGCCTTCTGACCCTGTCCTTAGATTTCCATACATTTCTACATTATTAGAGGACAGAATTACTTTGTTAAAGCACAGGTGATGGATTAAATGCATATTTCTTGCTTTGGACTATGTCAATTTTTTTCTTTTCTCAACTACTTATCTTGAGGTTTGTTCCTCTGTTTGTATCTCAATTCCTACTTTATTCTAAGTTTGAAAGAACTGTTTGTGTACTGAGGAAAAGGTGTAGACAATCTGACTTGTTTTTTGGTTCAGAAAAAAAGTTTCAGATAAATTAGTTTTTTTCACTGGGTTTACTGGGTGAGGTTGATGTGACAGGATTTTCATCATTCTGTATTTTTCATAAACAACAGTAACAGTTCAACATTGTATAAAAGTCTATAAGCAAGAAAACCATAGAAAAGGAGAAAGCACAGTGTCACCAGACACCTCCAAAACAGGTTATTCTCTCTTTGTTGCACGGATGACACGTGCAAAATCCTCGAGGTGTTATCCAGTGTTACCCCATTACAGCTTGTGGAAAACTGCACTGGAAACACATACAATACCAGTACAGAATGTATCACCAAAAATAAAAAAAACTTCCTACCCCTAAAAAATACTTTTTTTTTTAGCAGAGGGCAACTTTTGCCAGTTGTAGCAATGACACCAGGAAAGCCATTTGGATGTAGAAGATCTTGTAAAATAATAATAACTTCACAAATAATTTTCTGCAAAGAACACGTCACTGAGATTATGTCAAGAAGAAAATAAACAATTCATGAGGGAAAATTGTTTGCCAGAGGAAAATTAGAATGCAAAGCTCTCTATTCCTTGTCTGTGTAATAGGGACTCATAATTTGTAATGATAGGAAGGAAAATATTGTAGTAGGCTTAACAACATTAGAGAAATGTAAATGGGAAAAAAACCAACAAAACAACTCAAACCCAAAAACCCAAAGAAATTGACAAGACAGCAAAGAAAAACAAACTGAAATGAAAACAAATGTGAACTTACTCTTAGAATCACTAAATATCATTTATAGTTAAGAAACAGAGGAAAAGCAAAGAAATAGTGTAAAGATGGGTACTAGGAAATTACATCTTGGTTATTTAGCATTCTTATTTTTCCTGTAGCTGAAACACTGGGAACATGGTAAATGCCCAAACATATATTAAAACCAAATAAAAGCTCCACTTTTCTTCAGTGTTAAGTAGTTTTCAGAGAAAAAAATAAACCTGTAATGATAAAGAATATGACCTTTGTGGGGGAAGAGCTGATTGGAAGGAAAAATTACAAGAAAAAAAGAAAGGAAACATATGGATCCTAATCCTTACGTTCCTTTTATTATGTCTAGATTTTTCTTAATTTCTGAAGACATGCATCAAATACTGAAAGAAGCTACTATCTCTTTGAATTGCATCTCTAGGAACCAGGAATAATTAAATTTCTCAAGCCTTTCTGAACACTGAATCTACAGTCTTCCTCCCAAAAAAAACCTGTGGAAGATGGGGAAGAACCAGTACTGGAATTCTACCCAACTACAACACAGTTAAAGACTTCCAGATAGTTCAATGCACGGCTGTGTTTTGTGGCTGTATTTTTGCACCTTTACATAGAAGCTGGCTAAGGTGAGCTGTTTTTTCTGTTCCTCATGATTGCCCTACTACACGGCCAAAGGCTGGAAGAAGTTAGGACATTTCATTATTATGGATTATCTTTAACTCTTTCAACAAGACAGAAACCAGTAGGTCTGTGGAATGGTCCCACTAAGTTTATCAAAGCACCGAAGGGCAGAAACAACCAGGTCAGTGAAAAAGACTGTGATGTTGTTATAAGATATAGAAGGGAATTCTAGATAGCAACTTTTTGAATTACTGAACACATTCTCCATATATTCCTGATCCTGCCATTAAGAAGCAGTTTTTGAAATTGCTATAGAATTCATACATTTAGTTTGTAAACATTATAGTTTCTGGACACTTTGTAATGGGAATTAGGATCCATCATAAAGCTATGGAATCTAATCTGTCAAGCTGGTGTGTTTTACACTCCTTAATGAGGCAGAACGAATTAGCATGAAGTCTACACAATACTTCCTCACTGATCATCATTTTTATAAACCTTTTTTCATCCTGGAGAAAATGTTGCGCTTCTGGAGGTTTATGTTGCATTTTTGAGAACATTTAACTTCTTAAGTAAAACATGCAATTAATATACTACTTTGACATGTTAGTGTGACAATATGTTAACAACTAAAGGCTACCAGAAACTACCTTGTCATGTTAAGTGACTTCATCAAGGTTTTGCGTACTTGAAGACTCTGTCTGAAAAGAGGTTTTTTGTTTGTTTGTTTGTTTGTTTGTTTGTTTTTTTAATGTAGGCTGAAGGTCTTGAATTATGCAAGCATGGATGCAACAGAAAGCAAATGAGGATCTCAAAAGTAAGAGTGTTTTGTTTTGTTCTGTTGCTTCTAAAAGCATAATACAGAAATAATGATCAAAAGAAGACAATCCCAACTTTCTAGCCATTAAGGACACTCTCTTGTGATGTCTCTTAATAGTGATGCATGCTGTAGAAATATTGGTGAATTTGATGACAAAAAATCAATGGATATATACTGAAATGTTATTGCAACATGAGTCTCCCATGCACCTTAGTGAGTCAGCTGGAGGTTTTGTTCATGGCATTTTTGAATTTCAGACAGTTTCAATCACAAGAACCTTAATAGCTGTTAAAGTCTCTAAACTGGATTTTATATCTCAGTGGTTTTTTTTGGATGAAGTCTCTGGCTACTTGACTCAGCTGGAGTTCAAAAGTTTTTGTACAAGTCCACTTCTAGAAAAAAAATAGTCTTGAATTATATGGCTTATATGGCACCAAAAGTGGGGTTCAATAAGCTGTGTACCATATTTGTTAAATGAAAAGACAAAATGTAGTGGTAACTAAGGTTACAGAGATGCACCATATACATTTGGAATAAGAACAAGTTTCATGTTGGATATTCCATAAAATAATTAGTCAAAGAGAAAAGAAGCAAGGAGAAACCCGCTTACACATTCACAACTCACATATTTAAAAATTATAAGTGGTCAAAGACTGTTCTTGTGCTTCAGGTAAAAGCAGACACTAATTTAATCTCTGTATATAGCAGCACCATGCTGGGGCATTTTTGTAAAACTCTTTTACAACAGTGGATTATACATCTGGAGTGATTTCAATTTTGTCATTCCAGGCATCAGACAAAACCCAACTGATCTTATAAAAGCAGACAGGATGGTAACCTGAGTGATATATTACTCTTAGAAAGATAGATAAATTATCACATTTGATAAAGACTACATCTTTGCATAGAAGCAGTTCAAAGAAGTAAGCAAGGAATGTGACTCCATTAACAGAGTATCGAAAGGAAGTTCCTTCTTTCCATCCTGTAAGAGTAACCCAGAAACAAGCATGTATGGGTAACCTCACATACAGGGAGATAAATGCCCTTTTGAGGGGGTACACATGCTTGCAAATGGGATTCACAGCAGCTGGCCTTCTGGGGTCTCCTGAAGGCAAAGGAAAGCTGGAGAAGTGTGAGTCTGAAACTCTCAGTCTAAGGATTTGCAGGGATTTGCTGTTGCGAAACTGGAATTTAGGTTTGGGATTAATCATAAAAATGAATAATATTGGGTGCTTTGTTTGGTTTTGTTTTCCTCGTGTGTATGGCAGACCTCTTAGAGGAGAACGCTCAGGCCAGATGTTCTCCCTGACCGCCCTCTGCTCTCACAAAGGGAGCCGTGGGGAACAGTTTTCCTTTGAAGGAGACTTGCCAGTGAAAATTCAAAAAGGCCAGAATTTTAGTCTTATTGTAAACAACCACTCTACATTTTAACTTTTTTGAGCTTTGTGACATAAATATTGCTGTATAAACTATGTAGTTGCCTGCAGGATGGTCTCTGAGGGTTTAATCGTGAACCCACCACACCCATTATAGCCCAGAGCAGACTTCTCTGTGTTACGGGGTTTGTTTACAAGCGTAGGGGCACTGAGGGCACCAACAGGCCTCACTGTCCCTGTTCACCCTCTGGAGCTCCCTCTACCCTGCCCATGTCCCAGGACCTACAGAGCCATGGTGATGCCATAGCAGGGCTGGTCTCCAGCCCCTGACAGCTCTGACCAGCTCAGCCATGGCCCTGCCAAGCCAGGCCCACCCACACACCCACACACCCACGTGCTGGCCCAGCCTTGGCCCCTTCCAGGGAGGTGCCCGTTGCCTGGGGCTGTGAGGATGCAAATCTTCAGCTACCAACACATACAAGTCTGTTAAGCACCATACAAGCACCATACACAACATACCCAAGAGTGAGTGGACAAGAGAGACAAGGCTTGTGGACTATGGTTAACATTTAGATGCATGAACTACATGTAACCTGTAATGTAGGTATCTGAGTGAAAACTCACATTTGGAAATGGAAGCTTGAGGAACTCAGAACCCCTTTTTTTTTTTTTTTTTTTTTTTTTTTAATATGGTGGCTGATGAGCTGACCAGGGCTCACAGCTTCTTGAAATGCTAGCTGTATGTTCAGCGCTCAAAGAGACAGAATAACAGGGGCAGTTTCATGGATTAGCCAGTCAAAAAATTGGCTGACAGCCCCTTAAATTTAGCTCTATTTTCTAACAACAAATCCTCTGCTTTATTTTCATTGTTCATACCAGCGTACACATCTACTGAAATGAGTGCATCTATATTAAATATGTACTGAACTTCTAATATAAAAATGCTTGGTTTAGATGCCGGTCTGCTATCTAAAGCAAGTTATTAAACGAATTCTCATCAAGTTAAAATGCTCTGTATTGGTTTGTGTCAGCAAATGGCTTCAGTTTCTTTCCTCCCAATTTCAGCTGTGTAACTGAAAGGTTTTTATTAGGAAGTTTCCTGCCTTTGACTCACCTAATAATCAGAGAAAAAAAATAAATATTTTAAAAACAGCAGGAAATCAACCCACCCATGATATGAGCCATCTGTGGGAAATGTTCATTTTCAGCTCTTACTAAATGAAGTATCTAAAGGTGAGTGTGATCCTTCAGTAGTTACCTCTGTTGAATTTTAATGTAACCAGTACTACTTCACATCAGTTGTCTTGCCTTCCTCTCAATCACATAAAAATGTGTTGTTCCATGACTAACATAAACAGTAACTAACAGAGTAGAAAAAAAAATAATAATTTTTAAAGGATTTTGTAGCTGGTTACCAAAAGAGAATGAAAAATAACTAATTTAGAAATTAATGATAAAAACATAACTGATGCAAGTGAAAGGAAAAACATAAATTAAAATTCCAGGACAGCATTTTCATAAGCAGTATAAAACAGGCTTTACAGCAGAAAATAATTTAATGAAGCTGATTAAAATATTCAGAGTAATACTACATTTTGAAATGCATTAAAGATCTTCTTGAAATAATTTCTGATTTTATGAACTAGTTATTTTAGTTTATCTTAGAATTTAAAAACAAAAGGAAAAGAAAGCAACTCATAGTACATTGTAAATAATCTTTGGAATGAAAAGAAGTCTTTTTTTGATGGAACAGTAATGTGGATTGATTTTTTACTATTAATCCTTTAACGAAAATGAAAATAAGGCTGAAGAATATAGCTGAAGTTTCACTTCATTTTCTATGTCCACAATAGTCTAAGCATATACACTATTTTTCTGTATTACTATAATTTCTTTTTTTTTTTTAATTAATTCAGATCTGAATTCAAGATGGTGGAAATTTAGAAAATTATTTTATTTTTTAAAGGGTTCATGTAAATTCCTGTCTTTAGAATTAAACAGTAGCTGTTTTAATACTTTGCAACTGTAGAATTTAAGTGATCTGTTATCCACTGTTGGTTGTATTGTGTCTTTTCCATTGTCAATCATTTAGGATTATCCTATTTGTCCACTGTAGTGCATGATAGCTGTGCAAGGGAACATTTTTTTGACTGACCTTTATGAAGTTTTTCTCTGTAAGGTAATGTTAGAAATATATGCTCTTTATTTTTACAGTTTTGAAGACATTCATTTTTAAAAGATTTGAAAAGAAAAAAATAGTTGGGTTTTTTTTATTTTCCAAGCAATTTAACCAGACAGATATAATACCATTATTTTTTGAGAATTGCTTTTGAATTAGACAACTCTGAGTTATGTCTTAGTCTTTGCTGTATTCATCCAAAACATGTAAATGCATGATCATTGTCTGTGTTCATAAGTCGTAATTTGTTCCATTAATAATTGGTCTCAGCTTTTGCCTTCTTAAAATGTTTGTCATTTAAATGTCAATGGCAGAAACTGAAAATAATATTTCGTTTACACAACATAGTGAGCATCTATCTATTAGTGTGGAAATTTATGTTTCTATTGCTTAATCACAACTTTGGCTTCTGACTTAGTCTGTATTGTCCATAGACACTTCAGCCAGCTCTGATATAGATACTAGATATCAGAGACTAGATAACAGTAGGTTGAAACTTGAGAAAATAGGAATGATCAATGCATTTGTTGAGGTTACTGACTATTAATGCAACTACATTGCTTTCACTACACTACAGACAAGACCAGTCTACAAGAAGGAGGAGAAAATCATAAATGGAAAGCTGGATGTCTTTTTACAAGCTGTTCAGTAGTAGCTTGAATATACCTGAAAATGTCCCCTCAAAAACCCAGTTTTCTAATTACCTTTGACCAGCTGAATAGCTGCAAAGGATGTATCTTTGTAATACTTGAAATCTATGAGTGTGGTTTATTATGCTTTTGTAGACACCATGAAACCAAACACGTTTGGTAGGATGCCAAAACTGATGGCATAAGACTACCAACCAGGAACCTGCAAGTGAGCTATCTTCTAGGTTTAGCAACCAGAGCAAAACATGGCTTTAAGTAGAACAGCTCAAAGCTGTGGGAGACCAACTGGACTAGTGAAAGATTTATTTATGAATAAAGGAGTCTTTCTTTCTTATCCTTAAATATTCTGTCGATTTTATTTCCAAGTAGAATTTGTCATGCTAATCACACTATTCTCTGAAATATTTGAGCTATGGTCAAGATATTAATTACTTTCCATTTGGTACTTGGAGAGAGAAAGACGGCTAATGACCAGAGAGACAAGACAA
>NW_010108035.1:11994-13546 GCF_000699245.1 Pterocles gutturalis | reverse complement strand
AAAGAGTGGCTTAAAGGTAAAACTGTAGAGAATTGAGGAGATTAAAGAAGTGAAGGAAGGAGAATATACCATGGGAGAAAAGAAGAAAGTGTAGAGCAAAGATGTTATGTAAATCCAGAAGAGAAAGTGGTAATTCTTTTTAAACAATGAAGTAAAGCATCTTTTTAGAAAAGATCAAGGTTTTTATGTTGTGCAGTTGAGTTCATCTCATTAGCACTTAACTTTTATAACAATATTCTGTTTAATTCAAACATGCAAGATGCTGTAGCCCTGTTCCTTAAAAAAGCTATCTGATGGAGTGGGTGGAGTGTGTGTGGTGTTTGACATCATGAGAGCCCCTTCACCTCCTAGACAGTGAAGAATCACTGTGTTTATTAGGATTCTGGAAACACACCTAGAATCAGCAAATTCATACCAGCTCAAAATGAAGTAGAATTCTGATAAAATTACAAAGAGTTTTAAGTGCGCACTTGATAAAAATCTTATTTAGCATGTGGTAAATTAACCTATTTTTTTACTGTATTTTACAATATTCTACCTAAATTGCATTTAGTGGACTAATGAAAGAGACTGTGTTTAAAGAGTTTGGTATACATTGCCCTCCTTGCCAGGGTGACATATGCAATAATATCTGGTAAGTATCTTTTCCCAGAGTACGTATGTTGGGTGCATATGGATACTGGTAACTCACAAGATGCCATTAAAAATGTTTTTGAGGACTTTACCCTACATATTTAAAAATGCTGATGACTTTGAAGCTAAAAACTAGTTGCATCATTGTGCCATAAAAAAAAAAAAAAAAAAAAAAGCAGATATATATCTTTTCACATGTTTCCAAATCCCAATTTAATGTTGTTTTCTTAATCTTGTATGGCATTACGAAATTGCACTTTTTCATCATGCTTACACCTGCCATCCCTAATGCATTACCAGGTGTGAGATTTATGAGCAGAGCACATGAGACCTGCCACAGTTAATCACATTTGTAACCTTTCAGATATATTCCAGAATTTTTCTTGCTGTGAACATGCTTTACCTTTTAGTCTCTGCTGAGCATAGTTCTAAACCAATGTTGTACTTTTTTTTTTGTGTATTTCAAGTTCAGTCATCACATAATATGCTAATTATCATTCTGATTTCATATTTTTCTATCAAAGAACTATATGTATTTCAAGGTAATACTGAAGCAGTCAGAGAGGGATTAGAATATACTAACCTTTTCTGTAATGAAAGATACATGTAAATAGAGGTGAATGAGGTGGTACTCTCACTATTGTGTGTCATAATACAGATATTTTATATCATATTATTTTTAGAATAAGATATAATTAATTTATAAGTTTAGACTTAGTTATCCTGGTTTTGGCTGGGACAGAGTTAACTTTCTTCATAGCAGCTAGTAAGAGGCTGTGTTTTGGATTTTTGCTGAGGAGAAGGCTGATAACATATTGTTGTTTATAGTTGCTGCCAGGACGGTCAACAACTTTTCAGCCTCTCTGCTGTGCGAGCATCTGCAGTTGCAGGAGAAGCTGGGAGGGAGCACAGCCCCAGT
>NW_010108035.1:0-11937 GCF_000699245.1 Pterocles gutturalis | reverse complement strand
TATATTCCATATCATGCCCGTAATTCACAACTATATCGGTGAGGAGCTATCCGTAAGTTGTCTTACTCCTGGGGTCATCTCTCTGTCAGCTCTCAGTCTCTCAGGTTCTCAGGATCTATCTCTTTTCTGAGATTGCAGTTTTGAGATTCTCAGTGCTCCAGGATCATTAGCTGGTAATGGGCTGAGCCTTGGTCATCGGGTGGTGAGCAGTTTACTGTGTATCACTCATTTGTATGTTTGTACATATCACCCTTATTATTATAATCATTATTATAATTATTATTTTCAATATTATTGTAGTTTAGTTACAAAATTGTTCTTATCTCAACCCATGAATCTCTTTTCCCTTTACACCTTTAACTCTCTTCCTCATCCCCGGGGAAGGCGGGGGGGAGGGTGAGCAAGTGGCTATGTGGTAGTTGCTTGCTGATAGTTGATTTTAAAACCACAACGTTTGTAATTTGCAACCTTGGATGAAATCTCAGAAGATCACTTGAGAATATTCTACAAATCACAGAGTCGAGTTAACTCAGTGAAAGTGTACAAATGATTGAAGCTATTCATCTGCTTGTATATGTCATTGAATTTATGCAGAATATATGTATGATTTCTGAAAGTACAGATTAGGTATTTTTTACTTCTAAAACTATGCTAAATATCTCAGTGTGAATAGATATACCTATCTGTTGATAAAACTGGTTTTTATTGCATATTTAAGAATTTTGGTCCAAATTCTATTATTAGTCATTCTTAGGCAAATTTGGAATATATTTAGCAGTCTAAACAAAGCTTGTCCTTATTTATTTGCTGTTACAGGAAAAATTTAAATAAGAAATGCAAATTACGTGATTATTTCTATAGCCCGCTATGTCTGGCTTTGCCATTACTAGCAAAAGGCAGCAGTCTTTCGTTAACCTCAAGGCTCCTACAGCTTGCCTGGGCTCATTTTGGCCCAAACTGGCTTTAGCTTGTTTTAGCTGTGATAACTATTGTGTAGCAGTCAGGTAACTGCTGCCTGAATTAGTTTTATCTTTGTTTAGCTTTGTGCACTTGTATATTGCAACACTCCCTGCTAATTAATAGACCGTAATTATAAATAGTAATTCTGAGAAGAATGAAAATATAGTGTTGAAGAAGTGAGACAGGATGGTACTGGTAACTCTAGCCAATGAACACGAGTTGTGATATTCGATAACTGATGAGTTATAACAGCGGAGGGTGTGAAAAGCAAGGCACTAACTGCAATATGACCTGATTAGAAGAATGAACACTACCTGCAACTGTGAGTTTTTATCTCAGGGTCAGTGTCACCTGAAGACCCAACCAAAGCTGCCTCCCACCAGCTGAGAGCTGACTTTTACACATGCAACTTTGTAAGTCAGGTGAAATTGATGCTAGTGATGACAAATAGAAGAGAAAAAAACCCAAGTCTAATGTAGGACTGGGAAGAATGAAGAAAGGACAAGGAAATGGACTGTTAGAAAATGAATAAAAATAACTCAAAATGGATTCACAACAGGGGAGGAAGAAATCCACCCATTAACACTGTGCTCCATCTGGCAAAGGCCTCCAGTCTCTGACTGGTCCCACCTGGAGATGGTGCCACTGATTATGGGACACAGGTGTGCACTGGCAGTGGGAGCACACCATCACAGACAAACAGTTGAGATTAGAGAGTTTGCATGCAACATTTTAACTGTATTATTAATGAAGTTTTTTTCTGTAGTAATTAGAATATTAGTCCAATTAATTTAGACTATAATTGTTGATCTCATTGTAACTTCACTAATAATAATGATGTGTGTGTTGTTATTTTTTTTAGATTGTAAACATGAATTAGAATAACATTAAATTTCTTAGGTCAATGTATAAAATGTATTCCCTTTGGCTCATAGCAACATTTTTGAAGTGTAATACTTCAATGTCTTTTTTAATCTACAGAATAATTAATTCTAATATAAGGGATTCTGTGTATAGTGAGCCCTAACTTATACTTTAAAAATATAAAGAGTATGTATATGATTGCAAATGGATCCATCAGACTGCATACCCATATGAAAGTTTTGTTAAAAATTATTCACTTCCAGATAATTAGAATTATGATAGCTGATAAACCACCTAAAGTAATTTTTAAAGATCATTCATAATTTTAGCAACATAACAGCTAAATTAACAGCGGTCTGAATTGCTTAGCTTGCTTACTGTAAGGAAAGAATATTTCTTCAGTGATTCCCTCCTCAATGATGTGTCATGGCATTAAGCAGTAAAGTATTGTAGCTTGCACTTTTTTGCTGTAGTATATTTACAATAAAATATGATAAAATATTTACAAAGCAACAGCCTAGGCAAGACAATGGAATAAATTTGCATTGCATCTTAAATAAAATTATATAATTTAGGCTGATCCTCTGTTTTCCATCAATTTTTTCTTAAGACCCACTTTACATAAGTAAAATAATATTTTACTTATGAAATGGAATATTAGATCTATGTGCTCTTTCTCTTCGCAGTGGTATCAGTCCCACATCTGGCAATGCAGGATAATAGACCAATGAAAAGTTAAACAAGCAATCTGAAACTATGTCTACTCTATAGATTTTCACAGATTTAATTTCGGAAATTGAATAGCACAAGTGACCATAAAGTTTTTACTTTACATATTATATATACATGAAGGACGCTTCTGCTGGTGTAGCACAGGCATGAAAAGTCTGAACATACAAATTAATTTGATTAGAATTAATTGAACATAAAGTTATTCTAAATAATAATTTTCAAAAAGGAAATTTGAGTGAATATTTGCTTTTGAAATACATCCAAAACTGTCAGCCTTGTGTGTGCTCAGGTAAACTTCAGTTGCATGATTAACTTCATTCTGAGAACATCCCACATAGTAAGAATTTTTGAGTGTCACCCTAAACTGCCTATATATTTTGGACAGAACCACTCAAGAATAGAGAAAAGTAAAGCATAGGTTAAAAAACATTATCTCCAGAGAGCTTTAGAAAGCAACAGTTTTAAAATACAGAAGTGTTTAAGTCTAAAGTGATCATACAGAAAATACCATCTTAGTTGCCCTGAAGAATTTTTAATGATCATAATTTCAAACCTACTAATTTTTAGGTTAACAAAATTAATTCTTTGTACTAAATATAAAAAGAATAGGAGACAACAACTCAAAAAGAATTCAGAGCCAAGTCGTCTTGGACAATTCATGGCTTACAAACTGGTATTAAAAAGTGATTAAAGGAATTATAACACTAGTTTTTTAAAAGAGAGCAGCTGACTAACTCAGAGTACACCTGTAAATGTATGAAAATTTATATATTAGATGCATTTCTACACTGTTATTATTTAAAAGGATTTGCATTTTTTTCTACATCTTTTGTAGCACTTTATTATACTACTCTGTATAATTTGAATGTGCTATCTGATAACTTCAAGTATGATCTAAATTAATGTTGATAACATATTGGTTTTTAGAACAGATGTTAGCTTGGAGCAAACAGAAGAAAAAGAGAAGGAAAGACAGAGAGAGAGCACACTCAAGCTAGGAAGAGAAATCCCAGGACTTTACATCATCCGTCTGAATCCTCTAGTCAATGCTGCAGAACAGTCAAGTTCTTTCTTACGCAGTTTCTGTGTCTAGACTTCTGGCTTCCTGTCTTCACAAAGGTCCTATTTAAGGATGTACTTAGGCATAGACAGGGTATGTTTCTGGGACACAGAAGAAGTGGTTTCTAATCCACCCAGTCTCAGGAGCACCCAGAGACTGAGCTGGTCCATATCCTGAGTGCATTCTCTAACTATCTGGGTTTCACATAGAAAGTGGGACCTTACTTCATGTATTAGGAGACCTGTCAGGCGGCCAGGAAGCACCCTCGAGGACTAGGTACTGAAGCAATTAAATGCTGGAAAATTAGTATTATGTCAACCACCAAATATCAAAATATTACTTCTGTCTTTCCTAGTAAGGGGCCACAGCTCTGCCCTGAGCTGAAAGCACAGGTCTCGGGGCTCAGGACTCACCTTGGCCAGAGCTGGACTGAGCTGGTTTCAGTGCCTGCCTTGGATCAAGTGCCTGCTGCCTCCCCTGCCTGAGCCTGAGCTCTGCCAGTGCCTCCGTGGAAAGGGTCTGCAAAGCCAGGGAGTCATTGCCCAACAGACAAGAGCCCTGGTTGTGCTGAGCCTGGGGAGGCTGTGGGGACATCTTCCCACTCAGCTGGGAGCAGCCAGAAGGCAGCTGCCTGGGGCAAGAAAGTATAGAATAAACCCTACTAGATCCAAGACTGAGAAGTAAGAAAGCATCATCTCTTGAAACAAAGGAAAAAATCCCCAGCGTCATATTCCTTCTGGTGGAGGCTTTAGGATGCAGATATTTCAGTGAAATCCTCTCCCACTCTTTCTGAGGAAAAATGAACTTTTGGCCTTATTATCCACAGGGACATTGAAAGAACAAAGACAACACCAAATAGAGGGGTAAATGTTGGAAAGTTCCATTCTCCCCCTCCCCCATCTAAAAGTTTCTGTAGTGGCATTGTAGTTTTTCTGTATTAGCTTGGACTATTAGAAGATTAACACTTTAATTAGATGAGAAATACATACTTAGCTCCACACATGTGGTGTGTTCTCTTTTTCCTGCAGTAAGATTTGGAGTGCAACAGGTGGTCCAAGCGTCAGGAAAGTATTAGATATGGGAGTCCCAAACTAATCACTTTTAAATTAGTTTCCCTCAGCTCCTAAAATCTTCTTTTGAGGCAAACTCCTATTTGTGCTCTTAATTCTAATTTCTAGATTGAAGTGCTCACTTCATCCCCTGGTGTGCTTGGTATCACAATGATTCTTTGTACAGTATCAGTTTGAATTTCCAGAACCAGGATCATGGAAATAAACATAAATCAATATGTGCTTAAGTTTTTCAAGAGTTAACTAGTAGTTTAAAAAAAAAAAACTTTTGAAAACGTGGTTGTGAAGTTACTTTTAGCTTCTTTAGAAATATCGTGCTGCATTAAAATATTTGGGCCTCATTTTCAGGCATAGTGTCCATTTTCTTAAAAAAAATAATCACAAAAAGTATTCCAAATATTATGGCAAATGGTATGCATTATTGACTGCAATGGGAAAAAATATACATTTTAACAAGGTCTGTCTAGAAACTTTCAGGTAACTCTTAACACTGCAGTATCATTTATGCACTCAATTGTAAAAGTATAACTTTATTTGAACTTGTAAATCTAATTTAAACAGAAATTTCCTATACATTAGTCCACAAGAAAAAAAAAAAAAAAAAAAAAAAAAAGGAGAAGATAGTGGTCAGTTTTGCAAAATACGTGAAGTGCCCAGGAACATGGGGATAATATGTTTAAAAAACTTACAATTTCCAGTATTCTTTTTTTACCCAGATCAAATAAATTAATTTTCAAGACTGCATAACAAGAAAACCTGGATTTAATTAAATAAGTAGCACAAGCTAAATTTTATGAACTGATTTCTACCACATATGCTCTGCAACAGTATTTGAAACGACCTTCATAGCTCTGAGTAGTAGTACTAATATCAATGCCTAATGTAGCATACAGGCTTATCTTTATTGATCTGTGTTCCCAACAGTTGTCTTACACCATGATCCAATGATACATAACATAAACATTTTATAATAATCTTATTTCAACCTATAGCTCATCTTGCATTTTTCAAATGTTGTATGAGTTAAAGTCTGGGTCCTCTATCCTTATCTATTGCATTTTATAAGGACCCCAGGGACTGAACATTCAGGATTATCTGAAGTCCATAAGTACTCAACAAAATTTTCATTATTATCACTCCTATTTGCCTCAATTTCTAAGTCTGAGTAGTCCTGAAACTCGTCTCATCTCATCAAAGCAGAGAAGGTTCAGAGCCATATTATATATAAGTCCTATCAAGATTCACAAACTATGCATTCCTTCATCTAATTCCCCTGAGGGACCCCATGCATTCGATCATGTCTACCAGATGGCTTGGTCTTTATGAAACAAAGCAATGGCAATTGCTTTTAGTAAAAACACAGATGGGAAGAACTGAAAGCAGCATTCTTCCCTCTGCATAATAGCCTACAACTTACAATGCTTACACAGTATGGAAAAACTGGGTCCAATACCCTTCACAGCCACTCTTCCATCTTTTGTGCATTAACCACCAGGATATAGACTAATGCCCCAAGAAGCTGTTCCAGTGTGGAAAATAATTCAAATATCACTGCCAAGAAAAGAGGCAAAATGAACATAACTTTGAAGTTAGTGTAAAGCACTCACCTAGAATGCAGGAGAATTAGTTCTTTGCTTGCTTGAAGAATTATCACTATTAACTAGTCAGTCTGTGGAGCATATACCTCTCTAAAGTCATGATCCATCATGGTGACTCCAGGAATTCCACCACAGAGTTCATAGAATCATAGAATGGTTTGGGTTGGAAGGGATCTTAAAGGTTGTCTAGCTCCAACCCACCTGTCATTGGTAGGGACATCTTCCACTAGACCAGGTTGCTCAAAGTCTCATCCAACTTTGCCTTGAACACCTCCAGGGATGGGGCATCCACAGCTTCTCTGGGCAACCTGTTCCAGTGTCTCACCACCTTCACGGCAAAAAATTTCTTCCTAATATCTAATCTAAATCTACTCTCTTTCATCTTAAAACTGTCACCCCTCATCCTATCACTACACTCCTGATAAAGAGTGCTTCCCCATCCCTCCTGTAGCCCCCTTTAAGTACTGGAAGGCTGCTATAAGGTCTCCCTGGTGATCAATAGAAGATCTGTGTGATTGCTTCAAGACAGACAGCATAGGGTTTAGATAATCATCCCTAATACATTTCCTGAATGTGTGCCTTCAGCTACTAGAAATAAAGGGACACTAGCACCAGTCAGTCTCCAAAAGGTCTGTCTGTGACTGTCTTATGTGCAGTGCTTGACTTGATAGTGTAAGCATGCTCTCAGAGCACTTACAGAGATAAATCTTATTTGGAAAGGAATATACTGCCTTGGTAGCCACAGGCCTTTGTAACTCTTCACACGTCTGCTGGTAGAAATGTAGAATCCCATGCAGTTAATGGGCAAATGAGCGGGGGTTTGAAGGAGTTAAAGTGACATACTGGAGTATAGATTTATGAACACTGTAAGACATACTGTGAATTTATGTTATATCAGCTGATGCATGGTAAGTATGAAGTAATCTAAGCTGCTTGGGGAGAGAAGATTCCACATTTTACTATAGGATAATAGCAGGCATATGGTCAATTACTGCAAGCCCTAAGGTCACACAGGAAATCCCTTAGCAAAGACTTTAAATCCAGCTTGAAGTCCAAATGCATACAGTCACCTCTCTTTGCTTCTATTTTCTTTTAATGTAAATATGAATATTTCAGAAAGGTTATTCAGTCCTGCATTAATCAAGCAGCATGTGTCAGCACATCTTGTAGGAGTTGCATGAAGGGTAAGGTTATAATGATTATCAGTATTCACTACACCTTCTCCGAAAAGCATGTCTTATACACAGACTGTAGGAAAACATGAGCATGAAGTCAACTACTGTTGATTCCAGTGGGAATTGCTCAGACCACTGCTGCTCCACTTCAATGGGAGACAGCACGGACTAATTGAATAAGATATGAAAGCTCCATCAGCTTCCCAAATGGATGACTTGCAAGAATAAAGTCAAAGCATTGCTTTGAGCTCCTGGAACTGTATATTTCTCTCTTTTCTTTTATCTTATTTTTTTTCTTTTGTTTTAGTTTGCCAATATTTGCCCCTTATTTTTCTGATTAAATTGGCTGTGGTTCAAAAGAAAAACATCCCAGTCCATATGTCACTGTGTTCATTACAGATAAATGTGGTAAAAATATACCAACCTCTTCTATGCTTTTTTAGTAGACTGTAATAGAACTGTTTATTAGTTATGTGATTAAAGCAAGATACCATTTTTGCTTGGTTTTAAAGCAAGCGGCAACAGTCTCTGGAATACATAATCAGCCTTCTTAAGCAAGTAAAAATTTTTTTTTTGTAATATAATTTCCAAGGTTTTTTCCTCTGTCTTTCACAAATGATGCCACATACCTGAATTTCATTCAGAGAGTCAATGAACTGTGAACAGATAAATGTCTGCATTCCCCACTGCATTTCTGTTTAGTTATACGTTACTTTTCCAAGATACAAGTTATCTAGGAGGAAACGTACTACTAATATAATTATATCTCCACTATCACTTGGATGGTAGTGTGACAACTTAAAACCAGAGTGAAAGGGGCTGGCCACACTACTGTGAAATATTGAGCCAGGAGTGTTTCTGTAGTGCACTCTCACTCCAAAGCAGCAAAAAATTCACACAGATTTGTAGGAAGCAAAACATAATTGCACTTCTTTTCTACTGGTAACAGCTCATCACTGGATTTTACATGCATTTCGATTAAAGGAATATTTGTGCTTGTTCATACTCAAGTATTTCCACGGAGGGGCCACCTCCTGTGATTCTAACACTTCATTGTTTAACAGAACTTTATAGAATCATGGAACGGTTTGGGTTGGAAAGGACCTTAAAGATCCTGTAGTTCCAACCCCCCTGCCATGGGCACGGACACCTCCCACTAGACCACGTTGCTCAAAACCTCATCCAGCCTGGCCTTGAACACCTAGAGGTATGGGGCATCCACAGCTTCCCTGGGCAACCTGTTCCAGTGTCTCACCACCCTCACAGTAAATAATTTATTCCTAATATCTAATATAAATCTACCCTCTTTCAGCTTGAAGCTGTTACCCCTTGTCCTATCGCTACACTCTCTGATAAAGAGTGCCTCCCCATCTCTCCTGTAGCCCCTTTTCAGTACTGGAAGGCTGCTATTAAGTCTCCTTGGAGCCTTCTCTTCTCCAGGCTGAACAACTCCAACTCTCTTAGCTTGTCCTTGTACGGGAGATGCTCCAGCCCTCTGACCATTTTTGCGACCCTCCTCTGGATGTGCTCCAACAAGTCCATGTCTTTCCTGTGCTGAGGACTCCAGAGCTGGATGCAGTACTCTGGGTGGGGTCTCATGAGAGTGGAGTAGAGGGACAGAATCACCTCCCTTGACCTGCTGGTCACACTTGTTTTGATGCAGCCCAGGATAGGGTTGGCTTTCTAGGCTGCAAGTGCACATTACTGGGTCATGTTAAGCTCATCACCCAACACCTCCAAGTCCACCAACAAAATGTTAGACAACACCATTCCCAATACTGACCCTGCGGAATGCCACTCATCACTAGTCTCCACCTGGCCACTGAGCCGTTGACCACAACTCTTTGAGTCCAACCATCCAGCCAATAACTTGTCTTCATGTTTTTTAAAATCTGATCTTGCTTCATATTTTTCAAATACATATTTCAGTGGCTTTTCTACATCTGAATTCCTAATATTGACACCCAGACGTGTTTGACTATATGTATTTCTGCATATGGATGTGCAAAAGATTACTTTCTTTGTTTTTTCTTTCCTAATCATTTTAGTTAAGAGCACAGGAAAGGCCATACATACCTAAACTTACTGTCCTGGACAGTAGTCTGTCTCTGACAATGGCCAACAAAATAAATTTAGGGAAATAAGGAAATCCTCCAGTGTTTCTTCCCTAGATATATCCCCCTAAATTCTTGAAGTCTGAATCAGAGATTTATTAGCACAGTTTTGCCTCTACTAATCCTTGATGAACATGTTTTCTATTAATTTATCGGCTTTCTTTTTAGAACTCATGAGCCTTTGGGTTCCATATCATTCCATGGAACCATTTTTGAAGTTTTGTTTTGGACAGCTTCCTGCTTCTCTTCTCTACCTATTTGTTGAGATGTGGAAAAAAAGGGAAATGGACTCCTCATAACAGTCAAGATGTCACTTCACCATGGATTTAAGCAGGAGCATACTGACGTTCTGTATTTTGTTCTTTTCTTGCTCTTTAGTAGTTCTTAATGTCTTGTTTACCTTTTTTTTAACACCCATGGAAAGACTAGCTGATGTTTCATAGCACCATCCACAGAGTCTCAAGTAACTCCTTTGTGAATGGCAGCAGCTGATTTAGAGAATCTAACACAATAGGTGCAATTTATAGTTACTAAGAATGTAAAAGTCTTACTTTGACCACAAATAAAGGTATCAGCAGTATTTTTGTTACAGATGACTGTATTTTATTTGAGAAATTTTATAATATTAATTAAATTAGAACTGTTATTTTCCCAATATCACATTTTGAATCATCTTGCACAGTTCCAGGGGCTTTGGGATCTAAATCTCTCTCTAAGAAATCTGACATTGTTATTTTGCTATGAATGCTATAAATAACTCATTAAATTTACAGTTTATCTCATCTTTTACCAAAATGGAAGCAAGTGGTATAAATTAACTAACAATGCAGAACTTTTGATATACTTCAAGTGGCAATTGTTCATATGCTTTGATATTTTATGCATTCTTAGCCGTCAAATCTTTCTCTTTGTCCTTATGTCTTGAAATTGAGTCTGGTTTTGCACAAACAAGTTTCATTCCATACTTAACAACTCCCTGTATTAATTCTTTTGGTCTTTTTAAACTATTGCATATAGATAAATTCTACATTCTGTACATCTCTTTGAATATTTACTGTAGAGAATGATGAAAATTTATTGAAGAAAAATCTAGATGAGAGAGTATGAGCAACATCTGGACAGTCCCTGAAATGGAGGAAAGAAAACAAACTGAAATTAGTTTATTTTCCTCTGTCTTTCTTTGTTATTTACTTAATCCAGGTTGTGTGACTAGGTATGATCCAAATAGCTCCTTTTATGACTGCAATTCTTTAAATAGTTGGAATTTAGCCTATTGAAAGTGACAGATGGTACTATCAGGAACAGGGGTGTGTAGTAATGACATAGTTGTGTAGAAGCCCAGATATTTTATTTTGATGAAGTGTCACGCTGCCCACAAGATGCAATTGCGGCCCTATCAAAATTAATCTTGTTTTTGCATAGTCTCCATAGAGATGAATGGTCCCTTATAGACCGGGCTTTCAAAGAAATATAGTAATAATGTTCTCTGGCAAAAACAGCCATGAGTTTCATCAAATTCTTATTCTCCAAGAAATTTTCAACAGGCTTAACTGTGTTAGTTTCAAAATGCTCAATCCTGATTTGAAATAATTTTGAATCAGTGATATAATCAAATCTGGTATGAGGATGTGAAATTGGAGGTAAATGTAAGTAGTAGTTTAAAGAGTCATTTCAGAAAAAGTACACCTAAAGGTTACTTATCAGTAAAAAAATTTACATTTTTTCCTGGATCATTAATATTAGGGTGTGGGGGGTCAGTTAGGATCTCAAGAAGTTTTAGCTGCAAAACAACAAAGAATCTGGACAATACTTAGAGCACAAACAGAAGGATTAGTACATCTAGAGTCACACAAGCAATTCTATTTCTGAATAGCACAGCCTTGTAAAATAATGTAAGACAATTTAAAATAACAAATTAATGGACAATTCTTGGCAAAAATCTGCAAATGGGATGGTGATGGATCCACAATACTCCTGAGGATCAGCAATATGCAGCCTCAGAACTGTTCTTCCTTTACCACCTGCAGTCACTTCCAAGGGACTGTTCCATGCATTCAACAGTTTGAGACCTCTGTGGGATAACAATATTCTTTCCTTCAGCGTATTCCTGTTGTTTTGGGTGTGAGTGCTCTGAAGGGTTGGGAAGGCACACATCAGGCTCTAAGTAGAACTGAGGAAGTGGAATGGCTGATGTATCAGCAGGGGGCCTACTATATGCTGATTCTGACCTTCAGAGAGAAACCTGTTCCAGTATTACACATTTGTTTAGCTCTTGCAAGCATTCAAAAGAACACTCATATTTATCTGATCATAAAAACAAACTACTTTGTTACAGATGTGACATCCAGTGATAGGACAAGGGGC
>NW_010108034.1:0-24374 GCF_000699245.1 Pterocles gutturalis | reverse complement strand
TTGGTTGATCTATTTACCAATAACATTTCATTGGCAGCCTTAGTGAATTATTTCTGTCCATCAGTCAGGTTGGATACATGCAGAGTTTCAATGTTCAAAATAGGATGCGCACAACGTTTGGCAACTTTTGTGAAGGCTCATTGATAGCGCTGCGATTCTTAGTGACAGGGAGGAGGTAGATGGGAGGTGGTATGATACAGATGCATGACACTGAGCATGACACATTGGGTGCTTATTTTGTAGCACAACACAGCAACAAAGAATGTTCAATGAAGTGGAAAGATTGACAAATTTGGTAAATGTTTACTCGGAGTACTTCCTCAAAAATACGCAACTGAACCAGAGGTTTCATTGCCCAGGATCCCTTTTGAGGTTTGGTCTTTTATGACTGAGCAACATAGTAATTAAATTGGATGGAAAAATTAATTTCCCCCCTTTTTTTGGAGAGGTTCTTTGCTGTTTTGGTTATTTGGTTTTTAATTATAGTTCTATAGAAGGTAAGAGACTGAATTAGCTGAATAACGGAACAATAGTTCTGGGAGGGCTTCTGTCCTGGTAGGATCAACGCAAACGTCTCACCCTGGCCGCTGGGATGGAGGATGAGTGCTGGTGAAGTACAATCTGACACTATATTTCTAAAGGCTTTTTTTTTTTTTACAGGGTCTTGCATGTAAAATGAAGAGGAAAAAACAACATAAAGTGCCTTTCTCCAATTTTATGTGATTTTTGAACAAGCTTTGAAAGGTGGAGGTTTTTTCCTTAAGACTTCAATGCTGTCTGTCTTCTCGTCGGTTCTGAAGTGTCTTGTGCCGTTAGTCTTTAGGGGTGTGCGTTGGAAGTCATAAAAGTTTAATTAGACTTGATGATTCTAGCTGACAATAGAGAGTTATTGATGCTTCAAAGCCATCTGAGGCAGAGGTATTTAGAGCTCAATGCGGTGCCCAGGTTCATGTGGATGTGGGGTTCCATGCTCCGAAAGCCCCGTGATGAGCTCGTTGGAAGGGTCTGCCTTCCAGATGCCGAAGAAAATTGTCAGTTCTTGTCACTCCCACATGAATTGGAAATACCTGAGCTCTCAAGAGTCACTTTCAAAAACCTTAAATCCTAACAGTACTTTGATGCACTTTCTCTGCTTATGTAGTGACTACAGGTAGAAAACAACTTTAAGTGAGATGTTTTCCAAATGAAAATATCTTGGGAGTTTGAGACACATTTTTTGTCCTGTTTGGCAAAAACAAAGATTTTTTTTTTTTTTATGTCTAGTTAAATATTTTTATATTTGTAAACAAATTCTTCATTTTTCAATTGGAATATTTTGTTGAAAATTAGATAAAAGTTAAATCTAAAACTAAAATCAGAGAATCATAGAAAGGTTAGGGCTGGAAAGGACCTCAAAGACCATCGAGTTCCAGCCCCCCTGCCACGGGCAGAGACACTTCCCACTAGACCAGGTTGCTCAAAGCCTAGTTCTAGGTTGAAATGAATAGTATGTTCACCAAAAGCACTTTGTGAACCAAAAAAACAGAGTATTATTTGTGACGCCTGTACTTTCTCTGCGGTAGTAGTGAAGGAGCAGCATTTCTAAATCCTGAAACTTGGTCTTTTGCAAGTGTCCTAAGAAATAACACAATGGGCTGAGATTTCTCCTAGTAGCTTGAATGGATACTCTTTTGGGGAAGATTCTTGATAAAAAGGAAGTGTGTGTCTTTTGCAGTGTCAGGGCATAGGAGATAAACTAATAGCTTTCTTTCAATACTTCTGTATGCATTGCAGATTTAATTTGAGGCATTTGGGATTGTGTGTCTTATAATAAAATTGTAGTGACCTTGAAATGAGCAGTAAATATCAGTCTGCTGGCAGAGTGGCATACCTGGCTCGCTTTTCTATCAATTTTTTTACTTGACTTGAAATGGTTTTTCAGATACAGTTAGTCACAAAGGTGTATCTTTTCTTTCAAAGACTTATGGGGAAATGTTTTAGGAAGAGAGCGATGGTAACTTGAACAGAGCAGGTGGATCCGGAGAGGTAGAGGGGTTCACATAACCTGATGTGGCAGGATATTAATAATGCAGTAACTTTGGGGTGTAGATGGTGGAGATCTTGACCTAATGAGAGCTGTGGTTTGTATAGTGATAATAAAAAAGTCTTCCCATAGTTTGAGGACTTATGTGCCCAATACAAAAAAAAAAAATTAAAAAAATTAAATAAAAGCACAGCACAGTGAACCTAAAATTAAGTAGATTTTAATGTCAGAACTGAGCAGATCCATTCTGATAGAAAGAAAACCTGCAGCTGTTGTATTTTTTTTAAATTAAACAATCTAGTGAGAAATGAACAATCCCTATTGGGAAAGGAGATGATCTGTTTTGTTTTTAAATCTTGAATTGTCTGTTGCGAGCATGGCGAGTTACTTACCTGCTGTAGAGAAATTCAACTTCTTATTGAAATGCCATGCTTCATAATTAAATAAGATTAGGCTACTGAAAGCTCTGACTTTAAGGAAATCTACTAAAGTAAATTTTCCTAGCAACAGGCGTCCAGAGATGCATCCTTAATATGATGTAAAAAAACCCAAACCAACCCAAACCCATCATATCAGTGCTGAAGTTCATAACACTGAATTTTTTTTCAGCTAAATCCTTGGCTTTATCTAATGAAGACTCATACATTTTCATGCTGGGCTTGGTGGCTTTGGTCTGGGTGAAAGCAATTGTGTTGAAATCACTGCATCTACGAAAAACCCAGACTCTATATTTCTAAAATCTAAGAACTTGTCAGCATGAGGTAGATTTATACATACTTTTCCCTCAGCTATTCCAAAGGCTAGCACTTGCATTTTGCCTATTGGTGGCCTGTCTTAAAACCATTTATTTTTAGCGTTTGATTTCTAGAGATGATACGTTAATGTCTAAATATCTGTACACTCTATCTCTTAATTTCAAGACATTTCTTGTCAGATACTTATTTTGTGACCACCAGCCTACACATGAAAGCAATAATTATACTCATTAAATTACTCAGCAACCTCAAATAGCAGAATAATTTTCTAACACTTGCTAATTAACAAAGCAGTTTTAGCGATACAGTCTTGAGGATATGTAATTGCATCTAATTTCTTGTAAATTAATATTGTTAAATGCAATAGCCGATTAGCAATTTGCATATTTCACCATGTTGATCTTCTTCAACTCTTGAATGGTCCTAAAAGTGCCTGGAATTTCTGTAATGCAAGTATGTTTGTGTTTTAATGATGGCCATTCAAGGTTTAAAAGTATAAATAGAATATTGATACACACATGGATCCACAACGTGACTCTAGTTGGTTTATTTTTTTGGTGAAACTCTAAAACGTACTTCTAAATTCTAAATTAAGTCTAAAATATGTGCAACTTGGGAAATATTCTGGGTGCTTTACAGGAGAGGGGCTGATAATTAGGATTACAAAATGCTGAAAAGATAACCATTCCCAGAGATGCCTGCAGTTGCTGCGTGGGCAGGTTGCAGTCTCACCGTCACTGCTGGTGTCTTCAGCTCCTCCACCAACTACACCTCAGTAACCATTCACGTGCTGTTTCCTCCAAAATCCTAACAGAAGTGAAAGGCATAAGGGACATACCCCATAAAGGTGGCTTTTGGAGCTAAAGCAGGGATGTAGCTTTTTTTTTTTTTTTTAAATTAATAAGGAGAATATTTTAAAAACTTTTTTTCTAGGGTGAAAATCTTCTGATTTTTAGGAAAATAGTTTTTTAATTTTGCTAAAATGCTATTTAACATGGACATAATATTCTGTGTACTATAGAAGGGAGGTAGCAGATTATTAGAAACCTAGATGTGGTGTCCCAGTGAGTTCTCCATCTGTAATTCTCTCAAAAAAATGCATCAGAATGAGGATTTAGCCCAGCAGGGACATGCTCCATTACAAATGGAAAAGCACTGAAAGTGAGGTATCAGACTGGGAAATGGATTTGTAATGCATCTGATCACGGTGGAGAGATTTTACCCAATGAAGAAACCAGTAATCTTCTGGTGTTTGTGGGTGTCTGGGAGCTAGGCATGGAGAGCCATACGTTTTCTTGCCCCAGGTGAACAAAAAAAACCCTTAATTTCAGAGTTTTTACCCATGTTTGAAAGTCGTTCTGAAAATAGGGTTAGCAAATGGGTTTTGATCATTAGATCAGAAACAATCCATAATGGAAATGGTACAAAATGAACTTTTCCGAGAACAACTTCTAACGTGGAGGAACCTTTGAACTACTCATGAACGTGGGTGAGCTGGTTATGGCTAAGATGAAAAAGATCTTTTGTTCTCTGTGCTCAGGTAATACTTCCATAAAATGCCCTTTCTCAAGATCTTAACTTCAGGAAGGCCAAACGCTGATTTGGAAGTGCCTTTGACCTTACGTCTTAAAAGACAAAACTTTTAGCTACGTACTATGTTAAAAGGAATCCAGACCTTCAAAGGACAGTAGAGCTCAAACCTATTGCAAAGAGATGCCAAGGTAGTTATACGAGAAGTGATATTTTTCAAAAATGTCTACAAGGTGAAGAATGATGATCTGCTCCAGATTAAGTGCTTTTATTTGATAGGACAACGATTCATGAATGAAGTGCAAAGGTCTCTTTAGTGAATTTAAATAAATATATTGGTGGAATTTTAAATATTTAAACTCTAAACTGGAAATTTAGCCTTGATTTAATGAAATTTTGAATGATTCTAAGGTTCTTCACTATTCTGAGAGTTTAGGACTGCGGTGGTTCTCTTGGGTTATTGATTGCAATCTTGTCATATTGACAGCAGCAACAATTAAGAAAGAATTAAAAAAAAAACCACTATTAAGTTCCGTTCTAAAACTAGTCAGGTTGTTGCCACAAACTTGGTGATTGAATAGTTGTTTTAAAGTGATAAACCTTCTTATTTTCACCTTTAACTTGATTCATGATCATCTTGTACCTTTGTACTTGAGCCAGATTATTGTTTAACTCTTTTGGTAGTTGCTCCTGATATATTTGTGATATAAGGATGCTTTTGGACCCCTGTTAGTAAACATATCCTCTTTGAACTGGTTTGTCAAACTAATTGTAAATTGTATCAAATCTCAGATGAGATTTCACTCACTTATATTTTACAATTTTAATTAGAAATGCCTGGCTTAAAATATCTCAGAATCATGTAGATGGTGCTCTTTTTGGATATTTTATAATAAACAGTTTAGTTTGAAGTAGTTTAGTTGTTTTTTATATGTTGGTAAAGTTTCATTAAGTATCCATTAAAAAAAGTTATTTTAAATATAAAAAATAGTACTTTAAAATTAGTTCTAAATTGGTCTAAAATAATTCTCTGCAAATAATATTTTATGGGTCAATATAAATTATGCTTTTATTTCTGCACAACTTTTAAAAAAAACAATAATACTTGAAACTTTGTAGAGGAGGTTGTTTTGCAAAATTTGATTAGCAGCAAACAGTGTGCTGGCACATATATTTGAGAAAATTTAAGGGCAGCCTCAAAGCTAATCTCATATTTCCTTAGACAGGAGTGCAATTGTTTCAGATTGCTAAATATTTGGTTTTCTCTCCTCATTATTCCTGACCTTTCCTGTCCACATTCCATCTTTCTGTTCCACGCACCTCTAAATTTTCGTACATATGGTTCTGCCACTTCACTCTTATCATTCCAGTTCTGATGTGGTGTCCTCCTCTGGTATTGTTTCCTCAACCATTGAATCCAGACTTGTCCTGGCATTGTGGAGATGTGTCTGTTGCCTTCCTTTATAACCCTTTGCAGTGGTGGTACCAATAATATTTAGGTGGGTGAGTGTCCTGGTTTCAGCTGGGATAGAGTTAATTTTATTCTTTGCAGCTAGAGCAGTGCTGTGATTTGGATTCAGTAGGGGATTTGGTGTGAGAAGATTGCTGATAATACCCTGATGCTTTTAGCCATTCCTGCGAAACCAAGCACTTTCCAGCTTCCCCTGTTTTGCTTGTGTGCAGGTGCACAAGAGGCTGGCAGGGAGCACAGTCAGAGTAACAGATCCAGATGGCCAGTGGGCTATTCCATATTCATTTGTTAGATTGTTATTAAATTGTTCTTATCTCAACCCCCAAGTCTCCTTACCTTTACCCCTCGGATTCTCTCCCCCATCCCCTGGGATGGGGCAGAGTGAGCGAGCGGCTGCGTGGTGCTTTGTACGCTTCCTTCTTCTTCCCCCAGCTTTTTATTCTGAGCCTGATGCTATATGGTATGGAAGATCTCTATGGTCAGTTGGGGCCAGCTGTCCCAGCTGTGTCCCCTCCCAGCTTCTTGTGCACCCCCAGCCTGCTGCTGGTTGGGCAATATGAGAAGCAGGAAACATCCCCCTGTGTTATCAACACTGTTTCCAGCACAAATCCAAAACGTAGCCCCATATGAGCTACTGTGGAGAAAATTAACTTTGTCCCAGCCAAAACCAGCACATTTCAAAGTTGGTGGAGACCTTGTGTCCTCAGGCAGTACGTGCTTGGTGAGTTTGGCAGAGAACTGAACAAGCTTGTGTAAGAGCTCCATCTCTCTCCTGAAGAACCTGTCCTGTGCTGGGAGCTCTCTCCCAGCCTGGCCTGTCCTCCAGGTGCTGGAGTTCTGGTGCTGTGCTGGATAGATGTGCCACAGCAGCCCCTTGCACACACACCGGGGTCCTGTCCATAGCTTCTGGGTTTATCCTGAATACACAGGGCTGAAAGCTCAGTGCACGGGGCATGGCTGAAGAACCTGCCCTGTTGGCCCAGAGAATGCCGTCCAGCGTTGGAGACAGCAGAACTGTTCCTGGAGGAGTTACGGTTTGGGAAGCATGCTCAGAGATGCAGAAATGCTGGAACTGGTGCCCTTTTTCCTGGTCTGTAAAACCCAGTATGTTCTGGTGAGCTCTGCTTTCCTGTAGGGGCTTGAAGGCACCAATGGAACGTTCTTGGTGGCACTGCTTAAAGAGAGAATCGCTGCCTTCTGTGTGTTTTCCTAGAAAAACACATGACAACAAACAATATGAGGTGCATAGAGTATCAGTCAACCAGGCAAATAAAAGAGGAACTGAAATGGCACTGAAATACATGCTGAAATTAACACTTTATGTGCTTGGAGGTAACAGGGCACTCGTTCCTCAGCAGCGATGCGCACTGTGCGGCGGCACGGTAGCCTGATGGTGGTGCTTGCTTAGTTTGGATGTAAGCTTTTACAGCTGGTGCCTGGTAATTTTGTTATTGTTGGGCTTGCAAAATTATTTCAATAGTTCTTTTACACAAAGACTATATGCTTGAACAAATATATTTGTCTAAGCGATATCCAATGTTCAGTAGGTGGTGGTTTAAACTAGATTACACAGGAGATTCACACTAATCTTTTAATGTCCCTCTTCCCTTCCTCAGAATAATAGTTTTTGAGAATAAGGTGTTTTTTTCTGTTTTTTTTTGTTGGTATTAGGAAAAGTATAAGTTAGGCGTCTTATCCTTTTCTTTCCTCAATAGTTACTATGGGAACAGAGCTGCAGGTCACGGGGGAAATCTGCAAAAGTGGTTTAAGTTGTTCATTTAAAAAAAATAAAAAGATAGCTTATTATTGGAATTGTGGTACTTTTCATTCAACTTTGTTGGATTGTATTGTTTTACATATTTCACTGACAAAAGAAGCACAGTGAGTGGCAAGAAAAACAGATGGGGATGTTTTTGTACTTTTTCCTTGGGGTTAATATTTTTTTAATTGAATGCAGCTGTTGGAAAGATTTCTGGTGTTACGTATAGGCGGAGCATTAAAAACGGATGATCACATTTTCAGCCTGTTTCAGGAGAATGCTCGGTTTAATTATTCTGCTCCCCTTGTTCAGTACCCTGCAGGTTTTTCTTTTAATAATTATATCTTAGTTGGAGTTTAACTTAGACACTTAATTGACAGTTTTCAGTATGTCGGGGTCATCGCTTCCTCATTCAGCCCTTGTGTACAGCAGAGTTGTTGTGAGTGAAAATATTAAAAAATGTATTCAAAATCCCTAAGATGCATATTGTTGTTCTCAGTTTGCAGATAATGCAGCTGGCTCTTTCCAGGGGCATGAGTTTTGGGTACTCTGCCCACTGATACCTGTATTTCCTTAGGTTTTTTTTTTTTCCCCTGGTATGTATGGGAATAGTCCTGCTGTAATCCACTTAATCTTTTTTTCATTTTTATTTAAAAAAAAAAATAGAATGGTAAAAGTCAGGAACACGAAATGGAGAAGTTGAAAGGGATGAGGGATATTTCGTGGTAGTCCAGATTATTGGCATAATGTTATGGTTTGTTTTAATTACCTTCATCCAGTTCATATATTGAGATATATTTCATTATATCTGTTAGTTTGGAGTATATGAGCTTCAGTTTGCGTAGAGAGTTCCTGCAGAGATCGACAGGAGTGTGGTGTGTGGATCCAGAGGCAGTATCTGGTCCGCACTGCTGCCTGGTGTCTACCACTTTGTAAACTTCTGCAGGTCCTTCTTCTAGAGACCTTTTAACGTTTTTGGGTTAAATGTATCTCCGTGTCATACTCGTGTGTAACAGCGATTTAGGATTATAGAGCTAAATCTGGAAAAGCATGTTAAAACCTCATTATAGCGGCTCTAAATATATTGGTTCTATATGCTGGGGGTTGAGTTGCCGACAGTTGCTGAAGTACATCCCGCTTTTGTGTGGTGTGTCCTGGAAGGCTAGCCGTGAAAAATCACTTTTCAAATGAGAACTTAATAAAAACTTCCCTGTGTTGAACACTAAGCCCTACTCCCCGTGCGATTAGTGGTTTCATTTCTTTCTCAGCAGTTGGGTAATGATTATGGCTCCAGATGCTGCAGGAGTGATAAAGAGAGTGATTAATTTCACTTGAAAGGGCATATGTTCAAAGAGGAGCCGGCCCAACGCCTCAAACGCTCAGCCCACGTCGCCGCCACATCGCAGCTCGCACCACTTGGTACCCAGCTGTTCCCGGGAAAAGTGTCGGGAAACCAAGGTTGTTTCTCTTTAGCCAATATATTTGCTGCTTGGTCTTGCCCACTCATTGATGTATTTTTTTTTTCCCCCTCCCTCACTGTATTCCAAAGGATGTGGTTTTAAAGCTTTTTGTGTCTCTTTATAAGCAGTGATGTCAAACTTTGAGCAGAAGACTTTGAGAGGGGGCTGGTGCCACCAGCGCAGCCCGAGAAACTGCGAACGAGTTCAGGGTTATGTTTGTACCCTACACGGAATGGGGTGGTAATGAAAGGATTTGTATTCCCTGGAATAGCCAACAGCAACTTTAAAAGTGTTCCTACACTTTATTTGCAGTAATAGTTCATGCCATGTGACTTACTGAAAAATCCTGACATTTAAAATATTACATTTTCAATATACTTAAAAAATTAGATGTGTAAGGTAGGTACTTTAGTAAGTCTTTATTAGGACTTGATTGACCTGTCGAGTAGGTCAACAGAAGTATGAAGCATGGCTTGGTTAAATGCAAGGCAAGGGGATATCTGGTGTTTGCTGTGTTACCATTTGAACTTTTCCACTGACTGCTGTCCTCTGGGGTTTGTTCTGTCACCCCTGAGATCCAAAGACCTTCAAATATCAATAGTTTAAAAATATCCACCTGTGTGTGAGGCATGTTTTACTTCTCTTCAGTGTGACATTTATGACCATAAATTTCACAAGTTTGAAGCTGCTGAAGACAAAAATAAATTCAGTACTTGTGACATCTTTAAGATCTTTTGACCCATTAGTTAAATTGATTTATATCACCCAGTTGCTTTTAAGCAAAAGAAGCACTTTTCTTCCAGCTCCTGAAAATCTCCATAGTGGAGACCCTGGCTATAGAAAAATAATTTCTGTACATTTAATAAATTCTGATGTGTGTTAGCTGCCCGGTTTTGAAGCAGCTGCCTGGACGGAGTACAGAATTGGAGTTTTCACAGGCAAGGATTAAAAGAAGGCTGTAATGGTGAAACACCAGGAACTTTTCAGAAGTTCTTTTAGTATATATGATGCACATAAGTTAGTGCTAGTGTAAAGATTTTATTGTAATTCGCTTACTATTCTTGTTATTTCATTCCACATGAATAAAGGAATGGGGAATTCAAGCAGAAGTAGAAATGAATTTCAGTCCAATGTTTGCAGCTCCGTGTGTCAGATGTACGCACTGTTTGACTAGAATAACTTATCTAAGCTTTCGATATTTTCAGTTAAACTCATTCAGTGCATCTGTTTTTCAACTGGCGTTAGATATTTCATAACCCAAGGATAGCATCTTAACTTAAATCATTGTTAATATAAAAATTCTTAGTTCTGCAGATGTGTATTCCCAAATTTAGCATTATTCAGGGTCAGTGGTGAGACTATAATGTGTGGAGCTGCTGTGCTTAGCAGGTAGTTGGCATGTATTCGTTTCAAAGTTGTAGAAATCTGATCGTGAGGTTTTAACCAAACTTTAACTACTATTGATCACATTTTTCTCTTAAGAAAATATTAATCCTTTGTCTTCTGTGTTCCTCTGCAAAGTGTGAAGGAAACCTTACTTTTAGAATTGGCTCCAAACGTGAAAAAAGTTTCTGTGGGGGGGAAAAAGAGAAAGCCAAGTATATACTTGTGTATGTAGCACTGGGATGAAAGTTATACCGTGTGTCTGTGTGATAAATATGTTGCTTACATGTTAGTGTCTATGTGTGTGTATGTGTATGCATTATTCTTTGCATTTATTTGTGTGTCAACGGTGTATAATTGTGTTGCCATCTAGCCAAGGACACTGGTGTAGTGGCAGACATAGAGGCACAGCTGCGATGTTTAGAAAAGACCAGAGAATGATCAAATGAGAGACTGAGAAGTCAGGGTAAATGATGACAGTAATGTCATTGTGCCCTAAGGGCCTTGCAGAGTACAGCACTTAGAACCCAATTTTTGCTTTGTAGATATGCGAGCGTGTCTCCGTTAAGCCAGTGCAATAGATGATAAGCTGGGTATTACACACCTTCTTTGAGATTTTTTCATACTTCCTGCTTTAAAGGTAACATTATATTTGTGTTCGGAACACTCTAAAGTACTTTATGCTTTTTGTTACGAGCTTTCCAACACGTTGCTTGGTTTAGTCATGGCAGCTCAGGCAGCCAAAATTTTTGCTCTCCTGTTAGGTGCTTATTGATGGCTGATTGACTACTGACCCTTTCTGGGGCTCTCTTCAAAAAAGCAGGGAGTGACACCAGGGGATAAGAAATCAAAGAAACTGAAAAGCAGGTGAGAAAATGTAATTCTATGCAATTACATTTAAATAGTGAAGGCTGCTTTCTAAATAAAAACAAAGGTGAAAAACAAAAAAATTCCTGCTTTGCCTATAGATATTTTAAAATTTTGATGTACTCCAGTATAAAGAAAAAAGTTTTACTTATTCGTCTTCTTCACTGCGATTTACTTGTCCTTGATTGATTTTTTTTTTTAAAATAGATGAGCCAGCTTTCAAAGCCCTCAAAATGATTTAATTATTACAGCACACAGGGCCCCAAATCAGATTTAAGGTATTTTGATACAGTTTATAGAATAAACTAGCGAGCAGATGCTGAGGATGGAACGTTGCTGGTACTCAAACCCACTAAATGATTCTGCAGGCAGAAGATTCCCCACAGACCTTAACGGAAAGGTCAGGAGCTAACCTTAGTGTGTGCCGTTTAGCACAATATCATTGGGATAAATATATTGTAACTATATGTCTGTGTCTTACTGTATCAGAAGCTAAAGAAAGGGTAAACTCACAATGTTTTACCAAATAAAGCTATGCAGCGTTCAATAAAGCAATTACATGAAAAGCATTATAGTCAGCTTCAATTCCAATATTAGCAGTAATAATTAATCATTTTCAATCCGAGGGATAGTCTAATCGCTTGTTGTTGCTGCTTTGAAAGGTTACATTACTCAGTTATCTTGCAACTGAGCAACCTTTTCATATTTGCTTCATGTAGGCTTTTATAAATGTTCTTTCTTTTAATCTCCGTATTTTGGTATTGGCTATTTTCTGAGAGTTTAAAAATTTCCCTAACCTTTTCCCATCCCTGTATAACTGTTGAAGTATTGATAGTTATGAAACATTTTTGGAGTAGAAGACCTAACTGTCATGAGCAACAGATTAATTTCTTTCCTCATTTATCTCTCTAAAAATCTCCTTTTTGCTTCTTGTGCTGGCGTTGCCTCTTTCCGTTGTGGTGGAATGAGCATCCTACGTAAGTAATCTTGTTCAGCTTCATCCTGTGCTCGTGCCTGTGCAGTTCAAGGACTTCTCTTCGTTTGGCACACTTCAGATCGTGAGTCTGACCTTCTGGCAAAGTTTGTTCTTCAGTCTAATCCCCATGCCCGACAGTGATTTCTCTGTTCTGCTTTATTCTTGGCTGCGTGGGCTCTGTTGTAGATCACTGCTGGTGGATGGTAATTGATACTAGCTTCTTAACCCTATTTAATTCATTCCTTAATTGGGTAATTTGGCAAATGGTTAAGGAAAATTGTATTATCACCATTAGGATAGTATTAGTAAGTTGATGCTTTAACAAAAAGACACATGAGACAAAAGGAAAAAGAAAATTTACATCAAGCTTTCTTCCTGCTTCACCTCTCAAGGACAACAGGTATACCGGGTGGTTGACAAAATGACAGATGTGATTCAGGTTTTTTTTCTAAAGGTATATGTTTTATAGCCCCCCCCCCCCCCCCCTTTTTTTTTTGTCCCCCCAGGAGCCTAGATACTTTGTGAAAGATCCTTATTTTCAGGTCTTCTGGAACCAATTCTAGCCAATCGTTTTTACTTTTGGGCAGTGCCATTCAGACAATATTAATCACAATGCAAAATACTGACTTTTAAGCAAAAGGATATCTCCTTTTCTTAGCTATGAACCTGGCTTGCAGTTGGTGAATTACTGTATCCTGGATGATGCCGGTTGGCCCACTTGCTTCCTCCATTGACTAGTAAAATTATCATATTTTGCGTGAATGAGAGGTCAGAGGTCCATAGCACTTCAGGTTTTTTCCCATGTAAGTAGCAATCGAAGCAGCTGGGAAATTTTAGCTTAAGAATAAATTATCAGAGATTTGTTTCTTTTTTATGTCTTTGGTATTGGCAAAGCTGTCTGTTAATGTATTGCTGATTGATTTTTTTTAAAATTTTTTTCTTTTTAATCTTAACAGTTTTATCATGCCTGGCTTGAATATACATTTTAGTGGCCATGGCTGTCCTGTTATCCTGTGGCCACATACACATGTTCTGGTCAGCTTGCCTTCAGGTAGCAATTAACATGTGGAACGTGTTAATACATCAGAATGAATTTATTCTCTATCAACATAAATCTATCTGGTCTGACTTCTGTTGTCTTTATGCACTGACAGCTGCACGGAGGTGGCATAGGATGTTACATGAAACGGGATTGTTAATGTCATGAATTATTCCAGCCTGGCTTTTTTTTTTTTTTTTTTTTTTTTTTTTTTAAACTAGCTTGGTAAATGCCTTATGTAAAATTTCGTAACTTTCTCGTAAACCCCTTTTTATATCTCTCTGGAGACTCTGTTGATAAACTTTCCCTTAAGCATACATACAAATTAAATGTGAGAACCTGCGGCTAAAAGAAATTGCTCCAAGGCAATGATTCACAAGGATGAAAAATCAATAGGAGTTTCATTAAGGAGGGAAAGAAAGTTTAGACAGGCTCTTTGCTTTGCTTTCCTATGGAAAGCAGAGGGAGAAGCCATTTATCATTTTATTCAGCTTTTTTCTTACAAATAGGAGTCATAATGTTGATGCAGGTATTTTGAAGCATGAATGTGGCTGGGTGAAAGAACCTGGCATCTGTAGTCGCTTTGACTGCATCCCCAGTGCATCCTTCCGAATTCCCCTCCTTCGGCTCTTCCTTCTCATTTGTATGAGCAGCATCGGCTGGAAGTGGAATTATCCTCGGGAGAAGCTGCCTGGGTTGATAACTCAGTGCTTGTTTAAGCGGGTGTATTTATGGCATGGGCTTGCAGAACTGCTGCCAAAGGGAGCCGTGTCCTCCCCTGGGTCGAGGTTTCCACTCCTCGGTGGGTCAGGTTGGGTGACCGTGCTGGATGAGTCAATTCAGATAGCTGATATGATGGAAACTGTTTTTTTTTTCTCTATATATTTTTAAGGTTTATTCTGTTGAGTCAGCTGTCTGGGAAGCGACCCATCCTGCAGCAGAAGCAGTGAGGATGAGCAGTGGGAGGACAGGAGGGCTCTGTGGGTGGGCAAGCGAAGGGGGATGTGCCCAGCCCACGCGTGGGTGAACGTGCACGCAGTCACCGACACGGGCGCCCGCTCGCGCTGCGTGTAGGAGCTCCTCTCTGCTGGGAAGAGTGTGTTTGGGGAAGCTGGACTCCTATAGCAACCCTATTTCCCTGTCATAACTCTATTTTTTTTTTTCAGTTTTGCTATTAAAACTCGGTGATGACACATGTTAGCAATCTTACAGTGACGTTTTGCAGTTAGACATCTGTTTGTTTTCATTAAATAACTGCTTTTTGAAAAGTTTTAGCGACGATCCGATTAAAACGCGCTGAGGATGGAAAACCTGGCAGAGGCTCTTTCCGCCAAGAGCAAATTTATTTCTCTGAGCTTGTTGAAAAAAACAGGAATGCTGGCAGGGTTCAGTAGTAAAGATGAGCTGTGCGTCTTGTTCAGTGAGTTTTTGTGGATGCCTTGCATGAACCCTACAAGGGAGTAAGTGAAACGCACGTGACGGAGGGCACCGACGGGGTTGTGGTGATGGATGAAAATCAGATGAGTGAAGCTGCTGCCACCCCTGACCATCTGCCCTGCTCTTTGTTGTGCGTCCCAGAACAGCAATATTTGGTCTGTTCATGAATCAGCTTTTATAAAACAGGTTCTAATCTGGAATATTAAACTGAACTGGGGCTGGTTTACTTCAATATGCTTCTCCTAAATGGTTTTGGGAGAGCTTTCGGACTGCCCCAGCTGTCTAAAAAGGCATGCTAAAAATGGGGTGTTATTTGTATTGCTGAGGCTGACTTAGGTAACATACTGGTGTGGCTTCCTCACTTGCATCTGCTCGCTCCGCTGCTCTGTGTAAATGCAAATGTTCACCGTTACGTGGTTGCTCTGCTCCGACATTGGGACTAATGGTGTCCACAGCCCGACTGTCCCTGTGCCACGCTTCCCTGTGCAGCATCACCCGCCCTGGGAGTCGGCACAAATGCTGTTCTCACCCTAAAGTGTCTTCTCAGTGTATTTAAAATCGGGGTCCTGCTTATCACTCCCATCCTGCAGAAGAACTGTTACCCACTCATAAGTATTTTATCTTCAGAGCAAGCTACTATTTTTTTCCCTTAAATATTTGCATGATGACATAAACAGTGATTGCCTAACTTATATTTTTATCTGCAGAGCATCCAAACTGTAATTTGGGGAAATCTTTTGCTTGGTTTTAGAGCAAAATTAGGTTAAAGTCGATTAGATGAAGCAAATGTGGTGCACCACAAACCTACGCTGAGCCGTGTTAAATGCAATGAACAGTAATAAGCAAGTAGTTGGGGCTGAAAGTCCCACAGCTCGAAGTGCCGTGGGCTGCCAGGTGACCTGTTCACCTTTCCCAGGTTTTGAACAGTGGCAAGTGAACAGATTGAATCAGATCTTGTTTCAGCATCGTCTGTTTTCACAGCTGAAGCTCCCATATGATCAGGTCGGATGAATTATTTAAGATGCAGGAGCTGTGTAACCGGAGTCTCCAGTAAAGGTTAAGGCTCCATCTGTTCTGCCAACCTCCAGGACTGCGCATTTCAGGGCATCGTCTGTGTTGCTGGATGACATCATCTGAGTCAGAAACACTCAAATGTGCCCCAAACTGTTGCTTCGCGTTTGCTTCACAGCAGCGAAGACCTCACCGCGTTAGCACCGCCCGCCTGAGATGCTCTTGGCCCAGCTTCATTCACGGTCAGTCCCTGCTGCCAAGTTCACCTTCAGCACTGGGTTTAGCATCCTCTGACAAAAGCTGGACTGGACTGTGTACAGCACTGAGAGAAAGCATACATGATCTGAGAGGTTCTTGTGCAACAGGAGGAGAAGACAAAAATTAAACAGGGAAAAAAAAAAAAATCCAGTCTTTGGGATTCCTGTTGTACCTACTCCGTCTTGTTTAAATCATGTTTTCACTTCAAAAATCTTATGGGTAATCAGTGTTTTAGTGATTCTGCTCAGAAATTAGGGCAGCAGCATTTTTTTTTTGTGTAAAAAACCCAAATGAAATTATTCCATGTGCAGGTTATGAGGAGAATAAGAATGGAGTTTTGGAGGCTGAAACTCCTTTTCCAAGTTTTGATGCTGCCAACCTCCTCATGAAGAGCAGGAGTTGAGTCTCTGAGAAACTTTCTGGAAGAGATTTTGGCTTTGACATTAAAATTAACTGTCGACACTGTTTCCTGGTTTCTCCTCAAACCCAAGTAAAAGATATAATCTCTATGCACTATATTCTACATATGTGAAAAACACAGAGAAATGTATTTTACTTAAAATGTGCATGGCTTCAGGTGTAAGGCTTAAGGAATCTCTCCAAATATCACAGCTGCATAGAATAAAATTGTGAGAGTAAGGAAGGATGAAGTTTAGTCTTGTAGATGAAGATTACAGACTTTTAAAGCTTAATTATCAGAGCTTAATTTTCTCCTGTTCAGGAGCAACTCATTTTGGAGTGTTTTTTTCTGAAGGCTGGCTGCTTTCCCTTCGCTTAGAAACCAGGCGGGACGATCGGTAAAATATCTGCTGCGTGGCTCTTGTATCATTTTTCTAAACATAATAATTACGCTCTAGCCTTGCATTCTTCTGATACAAACCCAAAACCCCAGGTACTGTGTTTCTGCTTTTTTTCCAAGAACAGTATACAAAGCCTGAATCGGTGCGGGGGTGACAGCTGGGGGTACCGCTGGTGTCCGGGGTTGTTGGGGGTGGTGTTAACGGGCTCTTTTTTTTTGGAAAGAAAGAGAACAACCGAAGCTAAAGAAAGGATGGGTTTTCTTTTGTAATTTGAGAAGATTTTTAGAGATTTTGGGCAGATATGCCTGGCCTCATCACAAACTTTTTTTTTTGTGTGTGTGTGTATGTGGTAGCTCAGAACTGGAATAATTTTGACCCCCACACTGTCGTATATTGGGTCTCAGCATCGTGCAGCTATCGACGATGGACTGGATGGAGCTTTTGGTGCTTTTGGTACCAAACTCGAGTGGGCATTTATGGATGATGGCAGCAGCACAGGCAGTGTAGAGGCTCTGGAGAAACCGTATTTCTGTGTTGCCTGTGGATTTCTGGGTGGGGTGGGCAGGGAGCAGCCACTATCCCTGTTCCTGAGCCCTGGGCTGGGGACGCGTTTAGCTCGGGCTGTGGGGACAGCCCAGGAGCTGTGTGGCAGTTCTAGGAGGTGTGCATTCCCCTGCCCCACCGAAGAGCGGCTGAGCCCTTCAGCCTGAATCCGAGATTTATCCCAGAGAGAAGAAAGAAATTAAGAGGAGACAGTTAAACCTCTTTTTATGCTTTTTGACTTTATGGGGTTCTTTTGTTCTGTGCCACGACTGTGGTTTTCTGAGCTGAGTGCTGAAAATATAACAGAACATAAAAGCTCATCAATTTACCCTAAGGCAGAAAGGCCATAGAATGAATAAATACATTTGCCTTCCAGGCAATATCTTCTGCCCGTCGACTTCTCTCCATTCTGATCGGGCTCCAGCATCTCAAGCATACAGACTCCTCTGTGAATCTTATTTCCAGAAAGAGATCGCTCCCAAGCGGTGTTAGTGACTCCTTCGAAGGGTCCTGCTAACTAGTGAGGGCAGGTGGCCATCCTGATTTTTTCTAATTTTAATGAAACCACCTTGTTGTTTGGTGCTTTTAAAGAAAGTAAAAGAGTAAGGGCTTCTAAGAGCTGTGATCTTTTTTCTCTCTTTTGCCCCTGCCGTGCTAACCCAAGCCCCACGTCCTCCCTGCTCTTGCCTGGATCTCTGCCATCCCTGCGAAGCTTTGTGAAAGAGGAGAAACTGCAAAATGAAGGTTAGTGGAGGTGTAGGACATCCTGCGCCGAGGGCTATGACAGTGTGGGAAGAAGGATGTTTGGCAGCACATTACCGTGCTCAGGGTCATCAATAAAAAGGAACGTAATTGTCACTTTTCTTTTGCAATACTTTCTTTAGATTGTTTTTTTCCCATTTCTCTGAATTCATAGCGTTGGCAACAAATGCTGTTTATGGGGAGCAGGCATCAGAGAGTTAAACTCTGGGGCATGGTATACAGTTTACCTAAGTTTAGCGGAATTGCAGAAAAACAGAATTTGCAGCAGAAAAATAACAATAAAATCCAATCTAACAAATGGTGAGGCGCTGACCGCTGCTGTTGTCGCAAGCATCCTCCTGCTCCGTGGCCTGCGGGTTGTGTTCTGTGCTGGTGTGAGCGCCTGTCTGCTTTGGGGCAAAAATCCTTGAATGAACAGACCGAGACAGTGGAGAATATCTGTGGTTTAATAGTTTTGTCAGGCTTCTGTTTATTCTAACATAAGCTTTTTAACAGAAGAAGTAATAAACTTTTTATTGAAAGTCACTAGCTGCCCAGAACCATGGTGACCTTGAATGAATTTTTGCTTCAAGTCAACATGGCATTGTTTTTCTCAAGTAAACATGTTTTACTTCCTCTAAAATCATGGGAGATCCTTTTCTCCCTGGTCAGTTCTTGAACCCATCAGTAATTTCCGTCGTGGCTGAATTAGCGATAAAATGAGAGTAAAACTTTGTGGGCCATCTTAAGTTTCTTGATTTTTCAGAAAGACAGGCGAGGAAAGTTCTGACACCTGCTTGCTGCAGTGAGAAGCTGCTCAAATAATCTAATAGATATCAAATCAGGATCAAAACACTTCATTGATTTGTTAATGGGGCATAATTAACCAGCAATCAGTGAGCTGTGCAGTCAAGCCCAACACCAGAGGAGCTACAGTACGAGACTCTTGGTATAGATTTATAAACACCTTTCTAGATCTAATCCTCAAAAGATTCTAGTCATCATCCCTTCCCCCAAAAGCATCCCCACCACTTCCCTGTGAAATTGTAACCCCGTCCCCAGTCACACAGGGTCCCCTCCTGTGGGGCTGTGGCTGCGGTGCCTGTGAGCATCCCTCTGCCCCTGGGGCGAGATCCGCACCACTGCTCGCTTCCCACTCCTGTAAGAAAAAAAATTATGCCTTTAAAATACTTTTCAAGCTGATTTCTTTCTTTGTTTCCAAAGTCTCGGTGCAGTTCCCTTGTTGCTGATTAATCTGGGTGATGGTTATGGTCGTGGGGCAGTTTTGGGTGCCCCTGCTGCCATATGAAACTCTGATAAACTACATCCAGGAGGGCTTCTCGGAACTGCTTTTTCTGGAGGTGATGGTTAAGTCCCAGCCATGGGATTGCCTTGGGTAACAGACTGTTTTACTCATAACTTCATGTACCAAGCAGCGTGATACGGCTGTGGCTGCGCATCTCCCCGCTTAACTCCGTTCACTTTGCAGCTGCATCCGATTCTGTTGTTTGCTAAGTGGGTTTCTGTTTAAAAAGGGATACGGGAGTAGATGAGAAAACACTTGCAGTTTCTGCGTTGTTATACCTCGCCTTAAGAGAGGATATACTATTTTCATTTTAACAAAGAAAAAATATTCGTGTCCACAGCTGGTTTCCTCTGGGTAAAGGCAGTTTGTCTGCAGTGATTTCAGGGTGATGGGTCACACAGGCACGTTTCTGGTATTTTGTTCAGTTCAGTTGGCATCCTCTGACAGGCCACATCTCCAATCCCTCATTCAGTTTCAAGCCAAAATATTATTCTAAATATCAGTTTATATTTCTGGCATATTAAAGAAACAGATCTTTTCTTCGCAGGTTATGGATCTTTTGCCAATTTACCCTTTTTTTCCCTTTTACCCTCCACGTTCAAGATGCAGCATGCTTCTGTCTTTGGAGTCGTTGCTGATGGGAAGAAAGCATGGTACCTAAATTCTCAGAGTATTTTGCCAAGGCTGCGTGCGTTGGCGGGACTGCGTGTACCATGACCACAGCAACTGTGAGCGTAGGGAAGAATATGCTTTAAAAAAGCCTGTGTGCGTGCCTGCTCTGGAGCATGGGCAGCAAACCAGGTGCTTGTGGAGAAATACTTCATTTCTGTGTGTGCTGGCTGCACCTTCAGGTCCATGGGAAAACTAAAGAGTTCAGTTCAGGTCCAGGAACATATCCCTCAGTGTCCGAGAGGGATGGGATAAGGTGATCTAATGAGGACTTTAGTAGGACCCATGTGGCAGTTAATCATGTTGTTGGCATGATTCCTTTAGCTCCTGATGTTCTTGAAACCTCATATTATTCTTAGCATTCATGATAACCGGTTTTCATATCTTTTTCTTTACATTTTGTAATAAATTCCAGAGGCTAATCTGTATTCATTTTTTATGTTTTTATAATTTTATATTTTGCATTTTTGGATTTCTGTGATCTTTTTGGACAAGCTTGTGCTTCTTTCTAGCTTCTTTCTGCCTTTTTACTTAAGTACTTTGTAGCGATCATTTACATCTCGTAAAAAAATTTATTCTATTTGATTTGGGCTTAAAATTGTTTCAAGAGTATAGACATCAACGTTTTAAAGAACAGAGTAAATATATTTTGAATTGGTAAGTACATCAGTCCTTTTAATTATAATTTTGCAATTAATTCAGAACTACTTGTAAAGCATAGGCAACTACTGTGTTGTAGTTTCCTTTTATTCTTTCTGGTGCAAATATCAGCGTCTGATGCTCTCCTGGTAAATATCAAACCCCAAAATATCTGGAAGAGATATTTGAAATATTGACTGAAATTATTGAGTTTTTAAAGAAATATTTTACAGACAATTAACTGTGACTACCAGTAATTTTTTGAAGTGTTATGTTGTTTTGACTGCATACCCAATGATGTTTTAATAGATGTCAAATCTTATGGAAATAGAAGAATTAGAGATGAGGGTGGATTTTTCAACAGCACAAAGGATAATTGGGTGTCTGACTCATATCAGAAGTTAATGCAAGTTGAGCGCCAAGCCCTTTTCATGCCTTCAAATATCTCCCTTCAGAAAGCTAACCTAGTTAGTGCTCCCACTATAAGACCCAGTTACAGTTCTGTGTACATCTGATATTACTTTCTATTTTGTTTTTTAGCTTTTTTTCAAAGCCAGGTGTATGTGAGTTGGCTGAAGTGAGTGACACTTTTGTGTGGTTGGAGTAAGATGTGTCTCTCGTGGGTGGTGGCTGGGGGAGATGGGTACAGTAAGCGCTGCCTCGGTGCTTTTAAAATCCTTGTGGGGAATGTCAGCTTGAAGAGATGTTCGTGGTAGGCTCCTCTCAGCTAACTACAGTCTTTTCATAGAAGGCTTCACATTTTGATAGCCAGGTGTGTCAGAACTGATCAGCTGCAAAATTAGTGTTTGCATATGGTTTTTTGAAAAGTGTTCTTTAAACTTTTTTTTTTTTTAATAGTGTTATATTTATTTAGGCAAAGGAACCCTCTGCTGACAGTGAAAGGAAGAGCCAGACATCAAGCCTTAGACATAAAGCTCCTATAGATGACATTGCTTGTTATGCTACAGACTGTTTTTTAGACTTCATTATTTTTTTCCTGATGCCCATCAGGGTTTACTGTGTTGTTCTTTGTTCTCCTTCAGTAATCAAGATCAGCACCCAAGCTGGAATCTCATTTGACCAAGCAGTTAAATAATTTTTCTTCTCTTAAGCAGTGGGACCACTGCTGGCTCTGATGCAACGTTTGAGTCAGCAAGAATTTCCACTGACTTTGTGTGGGGTCTGCAGAAAAAGAATGATGAACACCGTGAATCCAGACTCAGCTTCTGACAAATGATGTCCCAACGGACAGGTTGATGGCTGGAAGACATTAATCAGATAAATGCTTCTTGGTCATTTCTTTGATGTAAGGCCAGTAGATGATGTGTGTGAGAATGAATGTTTCTTACCGACCTTCTGCAAACCTCGATTTCCCCTTTCTTCAAATCAGACCATGAGAGCAGCTGCAGTGAGCAGCCCCGCAGTCCCACCGAGGCCGGCCTCGTCCCCGGCACTGGCCGTGATGGCTGCCTCGGGAAATTGGGGAAGAAAAAGGCAAATGTAGAGAATTTCTTACATCCCCTTCCACTTTCACAGCCTGAAGTTTTAGGAAGCCCTGAGCTGGAGGTGGTGCCTGCACCTTGGGGATAATAACCTTAGTAGCCCTGATGGATGTTTTTCCAAGCATCTGTCTAAATTGTTTTTGGAAACAATTTGTACTTCTGGCATCCAAGTATCCTAGATCAACAAGGTCCAATTCTTCATAAACCTGCCATGGTGTGTGCTGAAAGTGTGTTTGTTTTTGCTAACTGTATCCTTACAGACTTTGCTTTCTAATAGAATTATGTCTTATATTTAAGATTGCTGCCTACAAGCTAATGGTATAAGGAGTGGTGAATATTCTTGTCCTTTTTTCCTTTCTTCTTCCCGACTTTCATATTGCGTACATTTTGCATATGCACGTTAATACTTTTTTTTTTCCCCCCCACAATTTTAAGGAGTCAGTCTGTGTAATCCCCCTTTTGAAAGAAAGCCTTAGTAATCCTTGTTACCTTTCCCTGGACTTTCCCTAATTTTACTATCCTTTTCTGAAATGGGGAATAGGACTTTGTGCCATCTTCCAAATGGGAGTGCACTACCCCATGTACCCTACCCTGCCCAGGGATGCTTTGGGCCCCAGTATTTCCTGATGGCCTGGTGTCTCTTTTGTTGGAACTGATTTCTGTGTTTTCTTCATATTCTTCAGCTGACTCAAGTTCTTTTTCTGAAATGTTATGGAGCCCATCGCTAGTAACATGTAATTAAGGTTGTGTCTGCTCTGGTTAAAGGACCTAGACTCCTGCTGGGTGCAAACCTGAGCCGGGGAATTTGGTAATGCCCTGCTTCATGTAGTCAATAGCTACGTTTTTACCTATAGCCTTTTCAGTTCCTCCAAAGACTTATTATTGAAGTGTGGCATTTTTTTTATAGAACCTGCATTGACTCTTTGCCATTATAGTTATGTATGTCTATTTATTCCATTGATCTTGTAGCCTCTACCAGTTTAAATATTCGATCAAGTTATGGTTCTCCTGGCTTTGCAGGGAATGGAAGGGTTCCTACCTAACATCATTTAGGTAGTGGATTTCCTCAAACTTTATTTATTTCCTCAGAACCAGAGGCAGGGTTCTGCCCGCTTTTGGATGGCACAAGCCTGTCTTTGTTCCCATACAGTGCACCCCAACAAGCCTACAGGGAGCTGGCGTTGCACGTCCATTCACTTCTGCTGTATCCACTGCTATTAAGTGTATTTTTTTTTTCTGATTTTGAGAGAAAATAAAATTGTTTGCGAGCAGTTGTGCTTACCGTTTAATGAAAATAACTAGGGCTTTTTCCTGTACTTTTGTTAATGTCTGCTGGAGTTCACCTTGTTTTGCTGTTTCTATAGGAAGCATTTGAAATGTTTCTTCCTGAAAATCTGAAGCATTCAGTGGCACTGAATGTGTGACCCAGAGACACTTTTTTTCCCTTTTGTTTAGCTGGGGTTGCAAACAAAAGCAGCAAAACCATCTCTAAAACTTGGTTTAATAAGTCTTTAACGCCGTTGCTCCAAAGGCTCTGCCATTTTCAGAGCCAAACAGGCAGCGCCGGCGTGGCAGAAACTTTGCTACAAGACTTGGAGCTGAGAAATGAAAAGGGGAATCGTCTCCCTGGGGAAACGGTGAGCGCTGGGAAGGCTGCACAAAGCCCAGCGAAAGGCGATGATAAATAGACTCCTGAATGTCTTTGGTCCCGGGCCAGGGGACCTGATGTGTCTCTTTAATTTCTGACATCTACAGGGATGTCTTCTCTGGATTATAATTAGAATTGTGGGGAGTTTACTGCTATAAAAAAGAAGATAGAACAAACTGTTAGACAAACAGATGACACTGGTGTCAAACTGGCTTTTGTGTTTCTTGAGGTGCTGTAAGCCGTGCAAAGCTTTGAACACCTTGATAGCAGCATCTACGGGCAGCTGTGTTGGCCAGGTCAATTATACCTGTCTCTGTTTCTGTCGTAGAGATAAAGAGACTTGAAAGAGTAGCTGAGGCTGCTGTTTCTATTTTTTAAAGAAGTTTACTGAGAGTTATGTGACTAGGTTTTTTTTTTTCCCCACTTGTCCTTTAGACCGTGTAAAGCTTGCTCTCGTTAACTTTGAAATTGTAAGCAAATCGAGTGTGTACTGGTTGTGTGGTTATGTCCCCACTTTGGGGAATCTGTTATTTTTTTCCTACATCTCTCTCTGGTTC